>NC_052115.1:4775378-4876360 GCF_012273895.1 Zerene cesonia | reverse complement strand
GTTCTAAATTCTGATTTAAAATAATTATATTAAGTGTTAAAAGCTTATTCCCAACAATCCCTTTGTTACAAATATAACAATATTTTTAGTAAGAATCTCACAAAATATGAGCTAAACTTAGCTTTCTGGCTTGGTGAAATATTCAAAATGTTTCAGTGCATGTGTAGGATGTGGCATCTTTGAAAACGCTGAGTTTAGTTTGTAAGCTTATTGGACCACAAACTTTTACATAACTCAAATTCCCACTCCTTTGTAAAATGTGAGCTGATATTTTATTTATTAGAATATGCATAGTTCCATATTATTATTGTTTTTTTTAATTATTGAAACATAAATCCTACTTCCTACTAATATTATAAATGCGAAAGTTTGTAAGGATGTGTATGTGTTTGTTGCTCTTTCACGCAAAATCTACTGAACCGATTGCAATGAAATTTGGTACATAGACAGCTGGACAACTGGAATAACATATAGGCAACTTTTTGTCCCGATATCCCTACGGGATACGGACTTACGCGGGTGTAACCACGGGGCGCAGCTAATTGTGAAATAAAATTACAAATGTTATGTGTATAAAGTTTAAGGGAAGAGACTGTCTTCTGAGATACTGGTTCATAACCTAGTAAATAAGGGAAAGCATTGTTGTAAATGTAATATTTACCTTGCTAATAAATTGTATTTTATGTTTCATTTGTAAGACTATATGTAATAAAGTATAGTACCTAAATATACATAAGTAGAACGCAAAAAACACGAGGCAGTATAATTGCATGATTTTGCGACTGTATGTATCATTTTTTAATTAAATAAAACATTATTAAAAACAAACGTAAAGAGTAGTGATTCCACGCGCAGACTACAGGCTCATAAATGAATATTAAAAAAGTTGTTGATATGTAGCGTTTCGTGCGACAGTTCATACACAATAAGCCGTTATTTATAATCCTTTAGGGAATATTCGGGAATGTTATAAGCCCCGAAATTTCGTTCCCTCGCGAGCCTTTTACCGTCGACGTCTTTTTCCACCGTTTATCTTTGTATAAATTCGTTTGTATTCTGTCATATAAAATAATGATCACCACAAATTATTGGCATGGTTTAATCGTGAATTTATTTTAGTCAGAAAAAAAACGCTGGCAAGTTGCCAAATGCAAATGATTATGGCATTTGAAAATCATTTGCAGACTATAAAAAAATGTAGCATCAAATCTCAAAGTATAGACATTATATTTAAACCAAAAACAATTTATGGTATATAAAAACAAAGACAAAGGAATTTGCATAAAACCTATAAAGCGAATAATTAAGAAAAATCGTGATAAATGAAACAAATTTGGGAGATTAATTAGGCATTCAATTCTAACCACGTTTTATGAAGATCAATACGAGACTTCATAATTAATTAAACTGTATTCACGGAGGGTAGCTCAATTTTTCGTTCGTTAATTATTTGGCGATTCTGCTTTGTTTTTCTTGTCCCACATTCCTATCTGGAGCATGGAGCAATATTTAAACACGTCGACATTTAAAGAAAGTTATAATTTCTAGGGTAAACAACTGTTTAAAATTAAATGTTGTCTATTGTTTTAATGTAAGTTGTGACCCTTATAATGTAATTTGGGTGATAAAACCTTTGTATACTGTACTTTGTCGTAATTGAATTTTAAACATGTTGAAAACTGGATGTTAAATTAATAATATTTATTTCATAGTTAATTACAAGTTATTAACAACCCCAAAGCTTAGTGTGGGCGTTTAAAGCTAAAAATGATGAAAGACTGCCAGTAGGTAGACTCTACGTTGGTCGTAACATGCTTATACACATAAACTTTTTTACTTTTATCTATCATTTGATTTAGCTTCATAGCACTTTGGAAACTATGTATCAAATGTGTGTTATCAAACTCGTTGGTAGAACACGTTTTTCCTAATTATAACTTTACCAATTTCTTTAATAAAATATTAATTTACTGTACATTTCTAGTTTTCCAATTAAATATAATATTATTCTATTGAAGCATATATATGAAAAATCCGAATAAACATAAGTCGCGATTCAAGTGATTAGATATGGAATCGTTTGCACGCTGAAATTTACACATATTGGTATAATTATTACAGCGAATGTGCACCATTTTACAGTAGATTTCACTGAAACTGTACGTCTTTCGCTGCTAAGTTTGCCGATGACCGCAACTGCGGTTTTAGCTTCGCCACTTTACTCGTTCCGATGTTTACGTGTCCCCCCCACAGGACATATTCATTCGCATTTCCTGCGTAACACACTAAGTATATTTGCTATGTATATTTACATTATTATTTATAGCTTTGCATTCTGGTAGATTAATGATAATGCTTTATTTAGCTTTTGCATATAGTTAGCTTGGATATTCAGTGTCCTTGCATTTCCAATAGGAATATTTATTTTTATTGTTAAACGTACATAAGTAAATTTTATTGTTCATGAATAAAGCCTCTGGTCACTATTAGTCGCAGACAAACTCAAAGCATTAATTTTAGAACAAACTTTAAAAACATTTTTTTTTTGTTTGTGTCCTTTCAAACACTACATTGAAATTGAAGTATGAATATTATTATAGGTAATATACCTATCTTATCTTTATCTCAGTAACCAGCCTATATAAGTATTTGTTTCAACATCAATCTTAATTCTCGATATTTCATTTAGTTCGCAAGACGTGAGTGATTGATGATCATTCGGGAGGCTGTTCATAAAGTTAGCGAGATAAAATTAAAATATAAATAATATTTAGACTTGAAATTGTTAAAATATATTTATTTGATATTAATTTTTATTCTTTTCCGTTTACATTTGTCTTATAGGTATCCAAATAGCATAGCCAAATTAAAATAATAAATTACCTTACAATAAATTATAATAAACTACCTACTAACTCTTTCAAAAAATGCGTCATGTTTAAAGAGCAACTACAAAGTTTCTTGACAGCTCTTTTCTATAGGAACTGCTTATTGAAGCGTTTTTAAATGTTAAAATGTGTAAAATGACGATTCAAAAGTGCTTCTATAAGATGTAATTGAATATTATATATAACTATATGTATAGATTAAAATCAATAGTCTGTGTTCAATTAACCCTTACCACAGATTACTAAATACATAGGTATGTAATTCTTATTCGAAACCTTAAGTCTTCAAAATACGTGTTGTATGCGTTCTGACGGTGTGTTTTGGTTCGATTACGCGTTATTCAGTATTCAGGAGCACCGTTCTATTGTCCATTATTCCGCTAGGACGTAGCCCATAGAAAACTTGCATGGAACTAATTATGTTAACAAATGCAATCTCGTGTTCGTAGCGAAGGAAGCACAATGCGTTTGCAAGGCACCATCACACTGACAATACCTACGTCTGCACTGAATAATTGGTTCGCCAACCACAATAAATCTGTGCTAAGCTGCTGTATGCTTTATCATCTCCCGGTACAATTTATATTAAATATCCTATTTCCGTGGCAACAAAGTCCACACTTTAATAAATGTCACGTGACGTAAATGAATTGTGAAGAATTGTGGCCGGAATACATTCATGAGTTTTTTCCCCCTTGTCAGCCAATATTTTTTTTTGTAATTCCAAGTTCGCGAAATGTGTTTGTTGGTATGAGTTTCTATAAACGTATAGTGTAACCAGTTTTATATGATAAGTAGCTTTACGACCGCGGCTTGTCCCGCACAGTCACGGTTAACACATTCACCTATGACTATATAAGAATATAGTCATACGTATGTATTTTTAAATGATGTTTCGAAAAATTAAGGTGGTTCGCAAGGTGACTGCATATTTTTGGTTTTGTTACCTACCCGATACCTCTATACGTTTTCAGCCGATTGACGTAAATGGTGAATGATAAAAAAAGTCTACACAGTTTAAAGCATTAAAATCAAACTTGAAATGTAAAAGTAAACAAAAAGCATTTTAGATTTTAAAATAATATTACGATTTAATTGGTATAAATAAGTCGATATGAGTACAGGGAATTCACACAGACGATTTTATGATAAATTGCGTTATCTTGAGAAATTACGCTTAGCAAACTTTTTCATTCATTTCTTTACACTTATATAATTCACAATTCTCCAAAGGAATAAAAAGAAACTAAGGGGATGATCCTTTGAAAGTTTTATATTATTCTTTATACTTTCGACTTTGATGGAAGTTTAGTTTTGTTAGAAAGGACGGCCGTTAAGAGTCCAAGAAACCTTCGTTTGGTTAGCCTCTTTGCTCGTAGAACTTTTGAATCACATTACGACGAAAACCGTATCCTTCAATATGGCAATTTATTTATATCAATAAAACATTGTTTTCAAAACACAGAACGACGGCGACATAGTAACATTACTTTGTAGTTTCAATTAAAGCGATCATCAAGGTTTTACAATCCATTTAAGTATATCGACGAGACCAAATTGAAACAAGACATAGCCATCTATTTACAAAGTGGTATAACCTCCGTGATGTTTTTGCAAATTTCATTTTAGTTCAAAGCGAATAGAATAAAATTTAATCGGCACATTCCACTGGATCATCGGTGGAAAAAATTCCATTACGTAGACTTTATTTTATGGCGTTTTTATTCATTTTGCGCGGTTATGGAAAGCGTGTATGAGCCGAGCAAAGGTCGTCTATTTGAAGAGGACATGAGGCACCCGAGATAGTTCTAGTACCGGGTATTTGCGGAGGATTGTGTTCATATGCAAATACGGGCATATTTTCAATTTTACCTCGAAAATGCCGCATGATTTATTCCAAGTGCTACAGTTACGATAACGTTTTTATACGTTTTGTGTTTCATTTATGAATACTTTAGTATTCAATGCTCTTGAAATGTATTTTACTTTGCAAGATTTAAAAAAGCGTATAATTTTTAAGATCACGTTCAATGGAAATATCTCGGAGGTTTTCTTTGCTTTTGTCGATTGATGTTTTATGTATAAAAATTTACATCACAACGAGGCTGGTTATTTTTACATACAGATAATAAATTATTTCATAATTATTATACATTATTATATATTATATTTTAGCTGCAGGTTTCTATAAGAGTATCGCTGTATTTGGAAAACATAAACCCACAATTTTGACAGTTAAAATTCCAAGAAAGTTAGTGCGTATAGTTTGAAAATTAGTTTACTAATTAATTAATTTAATATTAACCTAGTTAGCTTCCACATGCGGGTTCACCCGCATGGACTTAAATTTAACATTTAACATCAAGTGGAGGTTTACATTGCGAGCAATATCTTCCGTTTATTATTGAAAACTATAAAAGCATTTATCAAAATATGCATAAACTATTATTTTCGTATAACGCTATTTAATCTACTAATACATTTCATCTATAACTCACACCTATTATATGGATCACAATTAAACCGACCTTATTTTTCATGATCGAAAATGGTTAAAAAATTAATCGCTTTGCAATTGAGTATCTATTCATGTACTTTAAAACAATGGAATTAGAAGAGTTGTACTTAAATTGATATTTTGTTAATGATATTGATCAACTTTGTTCGGGTTCTAAAGGAAACATTATGTACCCACTCTGTAAAATTGTACTTGAAACTTGTTTAATAATTCGCAAGGGTCTTAAAACTTTAATATTTACGTCAATCAAAACTCAAAGTAGGTACGTATACTATAGTATAATGAACTGTCTTATTAGAAACGCCAAGTTAAGTTAAAATAAAGTTTTGTAAAATGTACGGAAGATCTCTAAGGTAATTGCGATATTTATACAGTAAATTTAAAAGTTTATGCTTGCAGCTTCGGCCGATTTCGAATTGAAAATCTAAATCATTGTCCTATATAATAATAGAAATGAATCTTTGGAGGCGCCAAAACACACACATACACAGAAGAAATGTATATTTTGAAATAGATGCTACTATGCTAATAATAGATGCTAATGCTACTGTTATGGGGAACCGGAGGCCTGTATCTTTTTTTCCTCATCCTTCCCAGTTCACTCCTTTATTCCTAATCTCTAACCATTCAAGAGCGGACAACGAATTTGCAGAGACCATACCGTTACAATCGCTTTACGCTTACGATCAGACAGCCTACTTAGTAGCGCGCTCTAATATAAATAAAAAAGTTAAATGCTTTGAAAGTCGATTACAGCGAATATTTGTGTGAAATGTACATGTTAATTTTTTACACCCCATAATACAAAATACCATTAAACATATTCTTATGTCCGCTGTTCTATATTTAAATAAGCATAAAATAAAACGAATAAACTTGAATATGCAATTTTTTATTAAAAAATTTACAAAAATCATTTAACTGGTCGAAGTGGAAGTTTTTTCCACAATGCAATTTCTACACAGCTCCGTAATGCTACATTTTCCCAAAAATGTCAGCGAACCAAAATCTGTGCTAATATTCAATTTCGTAAAAGCAGTGCCGGTACTTCATTAGTTTTCTATCGTGACCCCTATTTCGCGATTGTCTGCAGCGACTCCCCAGCTTTTGCCCTCCGAGATAATGTGACCCCTTTACTTTTGTTTCGGATTTATACACTTTTTGCTTAGCTATCTTTGTAGGTTTTCACAACCGTTGATGTCGTGGGTAATGAATATATCTTCAGTTGAAACGTCGGACGTTCTTGAGACAGTTTACTTATTGCAAGTCTTTACCATGACGGGTGTATATATATACATGTATATAATTATCTATATAAATGGAAATAAATCACCGAAATATTTTTAAGCATGTAATTTCTAAACGACTGCACCAAATATAAGAGATTGTCTATATATTCGTTATCACTAGGAGGTTAGCATCACAAACACTGATGAAAATTTTTAAAATCCTACTAATATTATAAATACGAGAGTTTGTAATGATGTGTGTGTGTTTGTTGCTCTTACACGCAAAAACTACTGAAACGATTGCAATAAAATTTGATACGTAGACATCTGGAATAACATGAAGGCAACTTTTTTCCCGATATTCCTACGGGATACGGACTTACGCGAGTGAAACCGCGGGGCGCAGCTAGTCTTCCAAAAAATATAAAATTTTTATTAACTAAAAACCAAAACTTTTAGGTACCAATAAAAATGTGAAACAAAGTAACTTTTTAATTAAATTTTCTCCCAGATTTTGTTCAGTATAACAGTAGATTAGCCTATTTCTTAGTATTACAATTTCCTATACACCAGTATTCTAAATATAATTTTTAGGATTATCGGTTATTAGTTAAAAATAAATAAGTTTCATCCAGCAAACACTAGTAGCAAATACTACATTTATTAATTAATTGGAGGGATCTAGCGTTTGCCGCCAATTATAATTGGGAAATTTTGACAAGTGATATAATTAGGAAGACGCCTTCGGGAATGGCTGAGATACACTACATACCGCAGTGAATTTAATTAATGATTTATTAATATCTAAGTAAAGCTCTCTTTAAACTTATTTATATAAGAACGTTATCAGATGGATAAATTTGTATGATATGGATTATACATGAGATCTGTAATATGTATTCATAAAAGTCATTTTGGTTTCGTTACTCGAGAACACCGTGGGTTTTTAACCGATGGACACGATTATTTTAATGTTTCATAATCCTAATGACAACAATATCCGATAAAAAATAGATGTAGAAATTGGAGTGGTATCACCCTTTCTGGACAAGTCGGAAGTTTTTTTTTAATAATCATTTCGGGTTACTAGCAATTTTTTGTAGATATTGGAGTAAGTGTAGTATAAAATGGCTTTCATTTCGTTTCGTAGTAGCAATACTCTTTGTCATATATTACCATAGAAACGAAGTCGCCTCCAGGTACTCTCATATACACGACAATACTTTAATTTAATATTAACTGCGTAGATTTCTAAACTTCTTCAAAGATGTGCACGCTATCTGGCACGGCATCGCGTCATAGATTCTTAAAAATACGTGCGAATAAATGTCAAACCATATGCCGCCCGCCTGGTCTTAAAATACCCTCATGTACTCTATCTCCGTACGTTCGAGAACCTTCCATACGATAAACTTAGCGTCAACCCGCCCATCGGTTCTGTATTTTGTGAAAGGCTGGGCGCATATCTTTATTTCCCGGTTGGTCTGAACGACCGTAAACTTCCCCAAACTCGCTTGAATGGCGAAACTTTATATTTGACTTCGCTTAGCAAGGAGTACACAGTTTGAATGCGGTTAAATGACATTAATTTGCCGCTGGCCCGCGCTAAGAATAAACCTTAATTTTGTTTAAAATCAAGTCTTTGTATATGAGCGAGTGCTTTAAAATTTAATCTGCTTTATCCAAAAGGCTAAAGTAATAATCATGACGTATATTATTTGATTGCTAAATGGGCGTTGATTGGGCAAATGTTTTATTATTATTCATTATATTTCAGGTGTATATATCGTATTCCGTTTAAAATTAAAAGAAAACGAAAGTCTTCTACGAATTCCGTATTACTAGTTAAATGAGTAAATAAAATTATAATATATATTAATTGAAGTTCAAAAATAAACATTTATAGAAATAAAAGTAAGAATGATCGAACTACGTCATGACGTATTCTTATAATAACATTCCTATCTTGATAAAAAATTTTATTGTTATACTTTGCGGTGTGATTTGCAGTTTATTACCTCGTACTGGCCTCTAGTAGAGCAAGTGAGAATGACGCCGGTGTCATTGGTGAACTCCACGTGATGCTGCGGCTCCGAGATGGTCAGCCGCCGAGGCTCTGGGGATGCTGGCACTGCTGCAACAGAGGATAGTTGTGAATAACGATTGTTGTATGAATAATTATGGGTAAAACAAACTGTCTGAAGATACGCTACAGCCATAAATTCATATCTGTACGTATGTCTATGTATAAGTATATTATACAATATATAATAATGTGTATTTATAAACTTAAAAAAACACTTCTGGCGCAGACGAACAACAAAATATCTATGCTTATAACATTATATGTTAAATAACAAATTCATACTCAAGAGTGCTTCAATGTATTTCTGTATTTGAATTTTGAATCACAGTCATTGGCTTTAGAATATTCTATTCATCGACACCACATTAGCGGTAGTGGAGATTTTATAATGAGGATTTATCAATATCGAACTATTTAGGTCAGTAAAATGTATAACAGCTTACTTACAAATAGGTATTGAACAACCGCTATTAATGATAAATCTGCAGGTTCGTGATAGTTCAAGTATCCATTTCCCCATCACTATTGCGGCTCGACAGAACACAGTGGGTTTTAGTCGGTATGAATTCGACATAACCTACAGCTTCTTCCCCGGGTGGCGTGGGGAAATATTGAACTGATAATGCAATATTTTCCCACGATAAAATGATCTTAAAATATTTAAGTTTAAAGCGACAAAATTAATCAAATTTCCTGATCATATCGGTAAGGGTTCTGCAAAGGAAGTCAACCGCAACATGATTCTTTGCTGCACGGAGATATATTTAGAATAATCTAACTATTCGAAGGGTAAGGATATGGACAACGAATTATTATTTAACAAGTTTTATAAGACTGTTTAATTTCTCTGATTCATGCTTTATTGTATAGCTATTAAAATTAGTACCTAATTCTATTAAGTATACGTTACCTTCACGTCAATCATATAAAGAAGATTCACCCGCGTAAGTCCGTATCTCGTTAAAATATCGGGATAAAAAGTTGCCTATATGTTATTCCAGTTGTCCAGCTGTCTACGTAACAAATTTCATTGCAATCGGTTCAGTAGCTTTTGCGTGAAAGAGCAACAGACACACACACATCATTACAAACTTTCGCATTTATAATATTAGTAGGATAGTAGGAAGGATATGTTAGTTGTCATATTAAAATTTTTTATGTATGTGCTATTCCCGTGATATAAAAAGAAAAGCTAATAAAGTAATGCTATTAAAGGTCTTTGGTTCACAAAAATTCTATTAAGTCTCATCGATAATTGTTTGACAAAAATAATTATTTTAATTTTGATAAGATTTAAATCCAAATGTCATTTTGATCACGATTCACGATATATAAGATAATTCTTTTAATGGCGATTATGTCACATAATACTCATTGTAAGTAATTTATTTGGTCGAAATCTTTAATTAATATCGTTAAGTCCCTACTAATATTATAAATGCGAAAGTAACTCTGTCTGTCTGTTACGCTTTCACGCCAAAACCACTGAACTGATTTTGATGAAATTTGGTATGATGATAGAACTGAACTTGGGAAAGGACATAAGATACTTTTTATTGCAATAAAAAGTGAAGAAGGGGTTGAAATAGGGGATGAAAGTTTGTATGGAAGTTCCTTATTGACAAACATAAAATTATGTAAGATTCTTTCACAACTAAACCACTTAACCAATTTTGACAAATGGTCCAGACCTTGGGAAAACCTATAGGCTACTCCTTACCATGTCGCGCGATATAACCGAATTCCACGCAGGCGAAGCCGCGGGTGGAAAGCTATTATTATATATTGCTATGAGGAAAATTACAAAGAAACGTTATTCTACCAGTCAATCTCGCAAAATATTCTGAATTCTACCCAGCACATTACCGCTGTGATGATTTCAGTTCAATAAACAGAATCAAGATATCGACTATTCTGAGAATCTCAGACACCATCGTTCTGGTCGAACTCAAATATGAGCGTTAGCGAAAGCGATTGAAAAATTAATATAATTATTTAACTAAAGAGAAGTACCTTATCTTCACAATTTTAACTATAGAATATCTATGAATTGCTATCTTCCGATCTAAGTGAATCGTCCTACTGTCCTACCTATATTATAATCCTACTTCCTATCCTACTAATATTATAAATGCGAAAGTTTGTAAGGATGTGTGTGTGTTTGTTGCTCTTTTAAGCAACATCCACTGAACTGATTGCCATGAAATTTGGTACGTAGACAGCTGGACAACTGGATTAACATATAGGCAACTGTTTATCCCGATGTTCCTACGGGATACGGACAGTTTTAGTGAACAGTTAACTTATATGAATTCTATACCCAATGTGTGTAAGACATGATAGCATTATGTAAATAACACCCCACAATTGCCACTAATGATTTTTATCACATAATTTTGGTGAAAGTGCCGGTGCAACTCAATTTCTTATTTCACAATACATCAGCTTATAGGCGTGGTATCCATAGAAGCTTGATCTCATTACTAATGTATTATTGTATTTGGATACCAAATAACTACCAAAACGGTTTTTCGTGTATGTAATATAAAATTCAAACATTACTCCAGTAAACTAGGTTTTCTTTTCAAATATTTAGGATCTTTAAAGCAGTTAAATTCTTTCTGGTTATCTTCCAAAATTAAAGCAACCAATTCTTTTTACGATTAAATTCATATAACCATTGTCCGCTAGCTATGTCTCTTCAATCCCAACCTTTAGGTACGTTCGCTCCGCAAGCCACAGTTTTCGATTTCCGTTTAATTTCACTGGAACCGCGACTGCCGTCTGTACCTGCTCGGTATACCTACCTACAGCTATTAGGCTCCACCTTGACGCCTCTAATTGCGTTATTATGAACGTGATGTTAAGCGACAGGAACGGCAACTTTCGTGCTTGTTTACTATAACACAATATAGAAGTTTCGTATGCATGATATTTAAGGCTTGGTTTGTTTTGCGTGTTTACTTGTAGAATTGTTTGTGGTAGTTTCATGCTTTTATTTAAGGAGGACTAGAAAGAGACGTTTTTGATCACGATTAAGTATGTAAAGCGTCGTAGCGTTTCTCAATGCGATATCTAAAAAAGAATCACGTATAGGTAAATTATATACGAACTTACGCGACTGGATCAAATTGATTTTTTATGTTAATTATCATCAGGATGTGGTGTGTATAGAGTAAAAATTAAAAAAAACTTCTAACTGAAAGTCAGTCAACTTTTTTTTTGACAAAAGTGACTAGTGAATGAACAGAATGACATTAAGTTGTTTAGCCGTTGACAACTTTAAACAGAATATTCAAGGAAAATAATTTGTTGGTACGAAGATCGGTCAGGGTGAGCTGGTTTGTGTTTGTTTGCACGTAAACTCGGGAACTACGGACTACTGATTAACTACTAACTACTGATTTAAAAAAAATCTCTCTGTGCTAGATAGTTCATCTATGAAAAAAAAACTTTAGGTTTTATAATATCTTGCAAGACATGGGTGAAACCGCCGGCAAAACTAGTGACTTATTACTTATATATAACCCGATGTTGGTAAATCTAAATCATTTAAGGGCCGACAGCTATAAATAAAAATGTTTTAAATATATTTGAAAGCAGATCATAATTAAAAACATGAAACAGTTTGTTGTTATTGGTGCAATAAAAGTGAATAGCATTCGAATTCTACAAATGTAATGTAGACTTTAATACATCGGCGTTGCACTATACTATTCAATGAAAGAATAAACAAATACCTAACTGATGGACTATACTCCGAAACGGGTTGTAATTGCCAAAAAACCTTTGTTTGTTGCACGTACTTGTATGTATTCATGTATCGAGATACGTTAGTGTTATTTGAAATTAGTCAAAAAAGTACAAAGCCGGAAGTTTTACAGACAAAGGGTAACTGAGCTATTCTTTTGTACCATTTATTAGCAAATTCTTTAAACAATACAGGGATTTTGCCAAATATCATCTGAGTGCTGAACTATTCTTATATTTGGGATAGGAATGGAAGCAATGAAGCGTAACATTAAAATATTGAAGAAATAAATTGAAGTTAGATTAATTGAATGAAAATTTATATTAGGTAGTATTAACATTACGGAAAACCTACACATAACTACAGAAAACATATAATAAATAATAATATAATAATAAAAATTATATTGTCACCAAAAAGGATACATAAATAATATTAGCAACTTATATATATAAGTTATATATATAAGTTGCTTAAAAATAAATGAGTTATGCAATGCAAAATTTATCCGAAAAATAGGTGAAAGCCTCTGCTGGCGCACTAAGCCAAGGCCTGTAATACAACACGCAGCGCCGAAACCCAACAGAACATTTTATAATGTATTTTTAATGATAAAGTTGTATATACCGTTATTATATTGACTCATGACTGTCACACGATCTTTGTTAATTACAACATTTTGCAACAAATTACTACTATTTTATAACACAAATAAAATAAAAATGGTACGTTTTTTAAAGATTTTTGATTATGACTATTTTTGCTATAGTTATACTTTATAAACTTTAAAATAAATGAATGAGTTTAGTATAACTAATAAGTCCTTACGCATTTCAGTATGTTTGTGATCAACAGAATAAGTATTAAAAATAAAATTAGTTAATTGAAATTTAATTAAATTCTTTGAATTGATATTCCGGGCCGCGTAGCAACAATTTGTAAAACCTTTAAACGTTTACCCGAGCTTTCTTATTGTTTATGCGGCGAATCTTGAGATGGAAGTTGGTAAGCTGTTATTTTTTGCGGTAAATCAGTATTATCCCAAAGATCCGTTTGTTTATCTAACTTATAACGACTGTATCTCATAACCATTTACGTTCCGTAGATTGTTCTAGTTCGTGGAAATGTTGACATTCTTGACATATTTATACTACAATGGCGGATAACGATCGGGACTTATTGGAAATCATGTAGAGGGTATCAGTTTTTGAAGAGATATCTTATGACCACATTTCAAAGAAATTTGTAAGGTTATCCAATTCTAAGTTGGCGCAATTTATTTTTATTTTATTTATTTTAGGTTTACCAACAGGTATTACATTAAATAAATTACATCAAGTAAATATAAAAAATTAAGAACTAAATGCACACATTTAAAAGGCAAACACATGCAAATTAAACATCTAAAACATCTTAAAACTAAAGTATAAAGAAAATTTTCAAACGAGAAGTCAAATAATTTAGTGATATTGATGAGATTCTTTAGACACTAGTCTTCGGACATATTTGAAACATAGGATTTTTGTGGTTATGGTATATTTGTTTGCTTTGATTATTGCGCTCCCTTTGCGACACGATATGTAAACTGCAAATTTTCAGTTATGTAGGTTTAATTACAACTGGCCGCTGAACATCTTTTCAAAGTTCAGTGGAGGCTAAATATTGCAATGCGTAGCTCGGATCGCTCATTAGCGGGACAATAGGCCTGAACACAAAAGGTTCGCATAAATAATCATAGATACACGCAGACTTCAGTTGGTTGGTGGCAGCCGTAGTCTACTTCGCAGCGGAGATCATTACATAGACGCCGGTTGCAAATGAGTTAATGACTTTGGATTATGTTAATTTAATCTGTTGTCTGCTGCTAGCTTGTATGGTGCGAAAACTTTATATAACCCCATAAATATGTAGATATTTTTAAGATCCAATCTGATCTAATTGATTGTATCGTTTTTTAATGTGTGCAACAAAATTAGCTCTGTAGTAAATTTTTAACTGTTCTTTTCCTTTATAAGTAATTTAAACTTATAACATAAATGATTTTGAAAACGTTTTAATGATTATGATACATATTATTTAGTAGACATTTTGATCGTCGTCAAAGACTTAAAAAATTAATAATATCTTTATGATATCGGGGATTATTCCGTGGGAATGAATGCGATGAACGGTTTGTTATTTTTAATCGGTCAAAGCGACGAAATCTTGCAACGTTACTTGTCGATGCGAATCGTCAGCATTTAGCTATATTCAACAGAGAGCCCTTATCCTTTCCCTTACCCTTCCTAGTACCTTCCTTTATTCCCCTCGTCAATCCTTTCTTTATTCCTTTCCAATGTGAAGTCGGCAATCCATTTGTAGTGGCGTAAGGTCTACGTAAGGTCGACCTTACTCCTCTTCAAATGTTCATGGGCGGTGGTAGCGCTAACCATCAGGCGACCCGCCAGCTCCATTGCCGACGATGATATAAAAGAAAATATTTTCGTTTGAAATATTTAAAAATGCATTTTCAAAGGTTTTATTTCATTAAAATTGAAGCGATGTCGCGCGAAAGTTGAACAAACTCACTTCTTAACTTGTTGTTGTGACGAACTAGGTGTGATCGAATTTCGATAACAGATAGTTATGGAAAAACTTCCGTAATAAAATTTATAAGAAAAAAATAACAGATACAATTTAGTAGTTTCTTTATATAAGGAAAAGGTTTTTCGTAGATTTTCCTATGTAAAACGTTGACTTGATTAAATTTTCTTTGCTTTTATTTTCAATTGTCTGTTATTCTTTTGGAAAGAATATGAAATGAAATGAATTTATTTATTGCTAATAAGAACATGAAAAGCAAACAGAACATTAAAAAAAATAGCAAAAGGCGGCCTTATAGTTAGGTAGCGATTTATACCAGGCAACCCTTCGCAAAAATTTATTTATAAAATATTAAAAAGATGTCCGAAAGAACAATATTTTTAATATTTTAAACCAAATAAATGAATATTCGAGAAAATTAAGTGCAGGAAAAAACACATTTAGCCAATTCAACGCTTTATTTACAAAAATAAATCCCGGAAGATGTTTTTAAAACTTTCAGTAAAAAAACTATAGATTGTTCAACCGTACCAGACTCATTACGACGATAGACGCAAAAAAACTTTCATAATGGCGCTGTCTCATCGCTATTTAATTATAATAAAAGCACGAACTAAATGGACTTGATATTGCAATTATACAAAATGTTTATGTTGCTCGCATATCGTAAAATAGTGTACAATTATTTTCATATTTCATCGTGGTTTTAAAGGCAAGTATATAAATAAGTATAAATACTGTGGAGATGTGAAACATGTGGAGTTCAATTGGAATATTTAGTATACAACGCATAAGGGGTTGTACTCCATGTGTCTTTGTTTAAGAAACGCTAAAGTATCGTCAACAAGCTTGTATGTATGATGCATGTTTGGATTTGTTTATTTGGTACAAATCCTTCTCTTACTCTTTCCTAAGTCTGGTCTTTGATGAATTACTATACCTACCTACATACATTTTTGCTCAGAGCGTGTGATGTAAATACAAAAAAATCAATCAATTCTTTCAATTTCACGTTGCAATAAAAACTGTGTATAATGTCACGACGAGACATATTCATATTCAAAAATTCGAAATTTCTTTCAAGAATGTCACCTTTAGTACAAACGACACCTACTTCGTCTGAATCATTGCAAGCGTATCGGGGTCGTATTTTATACTGTTTGGATTGGACCTAGACAATTGTTATCTTGATTAACTGTGATTTACTGTGCTCTTGTGTTTTATTTTAATAGGTATATATATATGAATAATGAGAACGTAGCCTGAGCTAGAAAATGGAATGGAGTTTATATAAAATTGTAAAGATTACACGCTAAAAAGATCAAAGTTCAAAAAGATTTATAAAATAATGAAATTTGCTATAACTAGACGTCGTTTGTTTTCAACTGCTTGCGTTAATTCATAGTCAGATATTATTTAATAATATCTGACAGTATGAATTAACGCTACTTAGTAAAAGTATTATATCAGTAAAATTATAAAAACAGTAGGTAGATTTAGCTTTACAATAAACATTTTTTATTTAAGGAATATTAGTCTATCTCGTCTTCATTTATTTTTTATAATATTACTAGCTTTTGCCCGCGGCTTCGCACGAGTTAAATATGGAGTAATAGATTTATACATAAAAACCTTCCTCTCAAACCAATCTATCTATTAAAAAAATCTATCAAAATCCGTTGCGTAGTTTTAGAGATTTAAGCATACATAGGGACATAAGGACAGAGAAAGCGACTTTGTTTTATACTATGTAGTAATATACCGCTTATATAAATAATAGCTGTATTCATGCGGCTTCACACGAGTTAACTTAATTAAAATGTTAATTAGGCATGGCGTAACTTTTTATTGCTATGATTTCTATAATAAATATAAAGTACCTGGATGACCGAGCTTTGCTCGGTATATTTTTTTTTGTTTTTTTTTATAAATTGTGTTTTTTGGAAATTATATTTAAGTACGAATTACATACTAATAAAATGTGAAATATGAATAATATTTTTCGATCTTACCGACAGAAACGCCTCCTATTTGTTAAAAAAGTAAGTTTAAGTCGATAAAACACGAATAAAACACGAATATGACATTTTCTAAAAAAGATTCCTAGCTAGTTGATTTATCGCCCCCGAAACCCCCTATATACTAAATTTCATGAAAATCGTTTGAGCCGATTCCGAGATTCCAATTATATATAATTAAATATATAATTAATTATATATATATATATATGCAAGAATTGCTCGTTTAAAGATATAAGATATAATCAGTGCAACAAAATTACAGAGAAAAAGACATGTTAGACATTTTATTAGATTGTAATTAAACTAAATTGTAAAAAAATACAATTTTTGGTATTCTTTGAGAAAACTTTCTCATTTATAAAGCTTTTATTTAAACTGAAATTAAATGATGCAAATATGCTTACAAACTATAAAAATACACTTTAACATGATATATGTATCTAAAAATGTCGACTAGCTGTATATGTAAATTTCATAACATAAAACAATAATTACAGGTCTAGAAAAGTATGAATAATGGAGTATTCCAAAGAATGCAATAGGCAGATGCGCCTGAACTGCCATCAGAATATTGCGGGCACTCTTTAGAGCGTAAATCCACATATTTTCAATAAGTTCTAACGTCTGCTTTATTGAAATATATTTAAAAATAGGTCATAGTATTGATGATGCAAAATCGTAGTGTTGCAGTCAAAATGGATATTTTAAATAAACGTTATTCGAACAAATAATCATTTCTCGAATGTACTCTTATGAAAATGTACGTAATACAAATTGTAATTTTTACACATTTTAAACATTAAATTTATTTGGATTCGCTTCGCGAGCGTTATGTTCGGAGTAGTTTGATAGATGTTATTATGCATATAAACATTCCTATTGAATCACTCTATCTATTAAAAAATTCCCATCACAATTAATTCATCAAAAAGTTGTTTTAAAGATCTTAGCATACCTACAACAAGTAGCGTTATAAAAAAATAAATGGATATAATATGAATCCCACCACCACCCCTGTCAACTCGCTTCTGTCGGTAAATCATTGTTTCAGAGAAGCCCCCACGGCATCATAGAAGTCGAATGAAGCCACACACAGTTGAACGACAACCAGCCTACTTACCATATGTGAAGGGTGTTCCTGACAGAGTTGGAAGAATCCTAAAACGAGCTTCAATCAAAACTATATACAAGCCGCACAAGAAGATGAACCAATTCTTGAGACCAATAAAAAGTAATATTCCTTTACAAGAAGCAGGTGTGTACAAGTTAGACTGTGACTGTGGTCTCTCCTACATCGGCCAAACAAAAAGAAGCATTGGTAGCCGACTGAAGGAACACATTGCGGATATCAAGCATAGGCGTCACAAGAAGTCTGCGGTATGTGAACACACTCTGGACAACAACCACTTCCTACGATTCGACCAACAACAAATCCTCGCCAGAGAAAATAGATTTTTTGCAAGACTTGTACGTGAGGCTATTGAAATTAAAAACATCCAAATTTCAATAGAGAAGATGGTTTACAGCTTTCTAACATCTGGGATCCTGTTATTAAGAACTTAAAACCCCATGTCAGACATACCAAAAGACCAGAAGACACTATCAGCCAATACTGCCAACATCCAGAAAAATACTCCACATACCAACTGCGGAGAAATAGGTGGAGGTAGTTCACAAACAACAATTTTTGTATGACCTTCAAGACATGTAACATCTCAGTCTCCCCGTGACCACGCTCGCTGTAAAGTGTTCGAAACGTCGGGTTAATAATATAATGAATAAATCGCGTTTAAAATCCGTTGAAAAGTTTTTAATTTCTAAATGTATAATACTCGCGTAAAACCAAACACAAGAAAATACTATGGATATAATAATTCAAATAAAATGTTCCTTATGGGGAAAACCTTTAGTATGTTGTAATTAGTTCAAATTATACATGAAAATGATTTAGAAGACTTATAAAGAATTCAAGATTTTTATTTCGTTTTGATTAACTCATTATCCAGGACAATATCGTCAGAAAGCTTAATGTCCTATCCTAATTTATATCTAGATGCCCCATCTCAATTAAGGTATCGCTAATCGCTATCTATGGCTATATGTTTTGAATATACCATTATATCTTCCTCTAAGTTAATTATCAGAAAGAGTTAAGTCTCTTGTATATTTTTATTATTAGATGGGGTTAGCACTAGTTGTTTCAGTGAACTTATGTATGTGTATTAGTTTGTGAACAGTAATCTAAATATATACAACTGAAAGGACTGACTGACGTAGTGATCTATCCATGGATAGCCCAAACCAATGGACGGATTGGAGTGAAATTTGGCATGCAGATAGATATTATGACGTAGGCATTTGCTAAGAAAGGATGTTGATAAATTCTACCCCCCAGGGAATAAAATAGGGGATGAAAGTTTAAAACGCGCTGGCGAAGGTACGGGCAACAGCTAGTCTGTTATAAGACTAAGTCTTTTTCTGATTATTCACCAGTAATCTATTATATGGCTCTTTAATACTCAACAAATCGATAATTATAATTATGCTTAGTTTTCCAACTACATTTATATAATTATCACGCGGCTCTCTTGGCATTTGAGGTATCTATAGAGAAATAAATCATAAGTCAAACAAAGGTTGTTCATTAAAGGTTCAGGTAACAATGGTCGAGGTAAGAAATATCGGTGGCTGTAATATAACACGAAAGGCTACGTCAAGGATAGCGCAAAAGGTGAACGGTAACGCGATAGGACGAAAATAACTTTCAATTATCGATTATATTTAAAATACTCCGACATTGGTGGTGTGTAGTGATTTTAACTGTTCGTAGAGTACTTTCTACAATCTTTCTAATGTTAGTGTTAAACTGAATTGTGATGACTGATAAATCATTTATTAAACGATTTTACTATCTTCTGCGTAGGTGCACTTACAGAAATTTGTTTCCATATCTGGAAAATTTCATTACTTATTCAATATCTACAGAGTCGGGGAAGAAAACAAAAAATATTTTTTTTATATAAAAAAATGCTTTATATGAATTCAAAATCTTGTTATAAACAAGCACAACAATCAGTATTAATAAATCAAGAAAATGTTTTCTGGGAAAGCATCTGATAGTGACAGAATAATGACTTGCCCGTTTCGATTGCTCCTAAAATTACAAAACTATTATGTATAAATAAGTATTGCCTATTGTGTATTAGAAATTCCAAACACTCGATCAGCATCTCATTAAAATTCCATTATCATCTCTGTAAAAGCCTCGACAGCTTATCCATTTAAAGTATCAAGAAGAATTAGAATTGACGGTTTTGGTTGTCTACTAAGATCATGATCTAGAAATTTATGGATGTTGTTATATGAAAATTACGTTTTAAGCTTACTTTTAATTTTTTAATTATGTTGATGCTAGACTTGGTATAGTTTTCAAGATATAGTTAAGGCTTCTCTCCAAATCATATGATATTGGATCTGAATTGAGATAATGGTATACGAATGTTCAAATTTATTTAATATACAGTAAATCAGCAATTTTATCTAAATTTGTTTAATCAAAGTAATTTTAAGACATGTTATGTTAAAAACATATTTTGTTAACGATCTGGATGTGTCGGTAGTTAGCGATCTGTTCCACAGTCTTATAGCTTTCGTGTATTCACATATTATTACACCTAGCGATCCGCCCTGGGTTCGCCCGTTGGCACACATATCGATTAAGCACTCAGGGATCACGTACATAATATGCAACGCTAGAAACACTTTTGAAATCGGTCCAGTAGTTTCTGAAGTACAAAAATGGACAAACTCTACAAATTTATATGATTAGTATACATAGGTACCCTCCAAATATCTTATATTATACACAATAAAATTTATTTGTACATATAAAATTTGTTTGTACATACCTTCTAAGGGAATTCTCAATCATTTTTATTAAATCTGTATCTAGTTGACAAATACCAGCATAGCTATGCAATTTTATGTTCATCCCTTAATTAATATCACCACTTTGTATACGCTTGGTCCCAAAATCATTTTGATGTTAATGAATAGTAAGCTTTTAATATAAAATTAAAGTTTAAATAAATTAAAAGTTTATGAGAATTAAAGATCATAATAATTCTACTACTCTTTAGGATTCTTATTCTTTCATAAGCTTAATATCCAGCGGAATAAAAACTACTTTGAAATTTAATTTTAAAGGTAGATAATGAATTTTGCAGGCCTTAAGCCTAAGTATCAAAAGTTAATTGAGTAGAAAAAATACTCTAAATATAGCAGTATATATAAAAATGTTTCTATTCATAGTTAAATGAAAATACAATAGTTATACCAGACACTGCCTTCAATTAAGTACTAGCGAACTTTTAATTTTATTACCCGACTTCCGACGTAAATTATAAAGTTTCACCTTCTTAATCACACTGAGTTTAAATGTTTTAATAAAATATCGGTAATATGAAATCTAAAGAAAGATAAAAAATACTGTCTACTCTCTTTAAATATTGTGTAGCACCAGAAATAACAACAACTAATAATATTAAAACAGAAATTCCTATCTTATTGTAGTAATTATACTTTAAATGACTCTCATATAACATCGACAGAATGCGGCTGGTTAAATAAAATATATGAAGCAGCCGCCCTAGAGGGTCTTATAATTAAACTTTCTCCATAACCGTAACGAATAAGTTAATTATTACGAATGAGAACACAAAGCACATTATGGCTTCAGTAATGAAATTTTGCTTAACACTCTTTTGTACTTTTAACGTTATATATGTGTCTATAAACGTTACAAACAGCGTGTAATCTATATCTATATATATAAACATAATCACAAATGTGTACTAGAATTCGGCAATTTATTTAACGTTTTTCTTAAATCACAAGGAAGGTTCTTTTTAGAGAAAAAAACGTACAGCGAGTGAGGCCGGGGCGGACCGTTAGTAGTTTTTATAAATTAATACATTTCTTATTTTCGTTCGTTTCATTAATTTCATACATCCTGATGAAACCGCTGGACACAGCATGTATACTGTAAGTCTAAATAAAATACCTTGTAATATCATAACATCAGTCTTCATTTTGATTTTATTGTTCCAGTAATTCAGGTGCTTACTGGCTTATTCAATTCGAGACAATCTCTTTAGGCCCTTATGAGTAATCACTTTTAATTTAAAACAATATTCAGCCGAGTCCGGCCAATTTTCTTTTAGTTAATTAAAATTTATGCAAATTATTTTTGGGTGAAAATTGCTTGAGATTAATGGAAATGTTGTTGATTATTATTGATATATAGTATGAATTATTTATTTTAAAATATATAGTAAAAATGGATGGGGATATTATTTTTTAATTATACTTATATTTGACTGGAATAATATTCTATAATATATGATGTTCTAATAGTCTACAAACAGATCCTTAGATCTATCTGTTGTAGTGCGATGTGGGTGGTTTGAGCACGTGCTCAAATCACAGAGGGCTTACTTTAGAGTGTGCACCCTCTTCGTGGTGAAACTAAATTGTTCTAGGTTAGTATTGGGATCGAAGCATCATACTGAAGCGGCATTATATTTAAGCAATGTGAAGTTTATTTTTCAACATATATAAAATACAAGGCAGAAACGCTACACATTTTAAGGGAAATATCTGGTCAATGTGAGTTAAAAAGTTATTAATATTCTACTTTGTAGTATTCTTTATATGTTTCAGATTCAGATATTATCGATTTCACCATTATGTTTGTAAAATAACATGGTCAATTCAATTAAACATTTATTTAATCGAATATTTAGTATGTTAGTATAGTGTATACACTAAACATAAATTTTAAACACTTATCATTCGTTAAAGATCATACGGTTGTTCAGAACAATATGAAATAAAAGCAAGAATACAACGGTGAATGGGGAAAAGTTGTAAATAAGTTAAACGCCTCCTGTCTAATGGTTTCCCCACGATGCCTTATATCGGTGGAAGTAATTCGGCTTCAGTTTATTATGGTACTGAAGGAAACATCTGGGAAAACCTTGAGGAAAATAGGTCTGCAGCTTTGATAATGAGGATGTAAGGCACGGTAGAGGGAATAAATGAGCTTCATCTTTGTTTATGCGAAGTTCGAAATGATACCTGTTACATTATTTTTGCATTGCGTTTTGTTCATCTTTGCTTGTGCCACAGGGTCAGTTTGAACTCGTTAACATCATTTGCAAAATGCTTAATACGCTCATTGGTTTTACGAATTTTTGAAATTCTGTTACAAGTAAATGCTCAAGTATACACCACCATGCAGTGAAAATGTATATTGAAAGCGTGTTTATAATAATTTGTACCTACATTATTACTATACATTTATATTTAAAATATTTGTCCATAAATAACAATCTTATTTAAGTGGCCTTAAGTTTCTCGGTAAGTAAATTAAAGTAAATAAGCCTTAATTTCCTTATTTCTAGCACTTGTTGTATACCTTGTTTTCATTTCTCCTTATATTGATTACAATATTCCAGTGTTACCCATTTAAAATACATATTTGTAATTTTTTATTCAAACAAAATTATTTCGATTTCCTTGTTTATTCGATTCAGTTTCTACAAATATGCTAAACTGTGTTTTAACATATTTTCCTTTCTTATATATACGGAAAATATCCATATTTAAATCAACATCCGTATCAAAGAGAATACGGTTAGAGCACCTTACGGCACCATTGTTTCCCAAACACGATATCAATATTTGTAACGTACCGATGACCGATGTTGGATCCTCTAATATGAATATTTTGACCGACCTTTTCGTTATTCTGGCTTCTCGAAGTTTCTAGAACTTTTGTATTGTAACAATAGCGCTTTGATTCGATAGTCTTTTCGTAAAATTATATATATTCACGGATACTGGTTGAGCAATCTTATTACATCCAAATAAGCATATTGGTAAATAATATTCAGAAGAAGTAAGCAAGATTCAAAAAGTATTATCAGTCGTAAATAAATAAGAAATGTGTATTTATTTAGTGATTATAGTTGGATGCTTGTTTAGAGTATACCCTACACAGAAAAATGGATTTTCTTATCTAATTATAGAATAATCATACTCATATGAATGAGTCGTTTAAGGGAAAAGACATCGTGAATGGTAATAGACCTCTTCTTCCATTTAAGCGGTCTTTATCGACAATTACCCAAGAGCTTCTTGACCCGTTTCCGTTATTTGCATCGAGACTAACTTTTTCAGTATTGAAATTGATGACGTCACCAATACTCGTTTGTTTTACAATAAATAATTCAAGTTTTTAATCGGTTTTTGCTTGCTTAACTGTGAATTAATTAAGATCTATTAAATATTTAAATGTGCGATACAAATACAACTAATTTTGTATATTGTATAGACAAAACAGATTAAGAATAGGTAGGTATCTTTTAATTGGAATTAAGATTAAAATGTATTGGTGCATTTGCAATTTATTCCAACTGCTCGTCATTACAAATTCCTCTAGTATAGTATAAAATATACGTACTTTTCTTGATAATCTTCTTTTGTTGATAAATCTCCCGTATTTGTGATAGAAAATGTGCAAATACTATATACACAACTTCTTTTAGTATATTTTTACCTTTTTTCATAGAATAAAATAAATTTTGCATAGAGACATAGCAGAATAACTTCGCGAAATCCTCTTTTTTACCAAGCTTAATTGTTTTATGTGCTTCTATACATATTTTAATATCTGTTGCTGTATGCCTTATGGAAATTTTAGACTTGCTAAGAGAGTAAAAACGGAGGAAATTACAACTATATAAATCATAGATCGTTTTCAACACAATGTTTTCATTTTACAATGACTAATAGCGATAGTACATTGAACGAACCTTACAAAGAATCTTGTCGCAGTGCTATTTTAACATTACCTCTCTCTCTTTGTGAAATATATGAAAGTGTTTTATCTGTATTACAATAAGTAAAAAATAAAATAATGAGAGATTTTTTACAGTAAAAGTTTCATTGTAACTTTTATTCTTTTGCATACCACTATTCTTGCTGATCATGCTTTCGCAACATGGATATTTGAGCTTTAATTAAATACAATGAAAATATTAAATATTTGGACTATGACTATGCGAACTACGATAAGATTTATTATAAATAAGGTTACTAATTATGCTTTATTATTATATTAAGCTACACAATATTTTATTCAATATAACGTATCAATATTTTTGATTTAAAATTAATGAATTCACAATGAATTGTGATAGTTTTATAGTAAATAGTATTATGATTAATTTATATTCTTGTATTGAATGTATAATTTGTTATTTAACTATCATTAACAATACCTTTATTACTTCGATATAACAATCCATTCGCGCACATAACAAACTGGAATATTTGAAAATATAAGTAATAATATTAGTAGGAAAGGTTTGTGCAATGACTATCATCACATTTATATGAAACTATTTCTCAACTCTGGAGACGTATAACCGTAATTTTTACGTTCAAATGAAAGAGTCTATTTTCAAAATGGTTCAGTTAAAATATTGGATTTCCTCTAGTAAAAATCGAGGCCATACATATATCTTATAATACTACAGCACTGAATCTTATATTATTTGAATTATGTAGGTATGCTAAAAGCTTATAAAGCCTGTAAAATGAAATAAAGACGTAGAGTAGACTAAATGTACATAACTCAAATAGGTAGATTTCACGACTTGAATAATGTAATAGGCATAAAATGTTACCAATTTTTTGTAGATGTTCTTAATAATTGAATTTATTTATTTTATGTTCAAGTCACTCATTTAATTTTAATTTAATTATAAAGGTGGCGTTTTCCTCAATTTCCTTAGGGTATTTTATGTAACATACGTAATAAATGAGCCTTAGAAATTTAACAGCATTTCTATTTCTAAACTTTTACAAGATTAATAGACTCAAACGTCCAAACTAGACCTAAAAAATTGCTGGGACCTTATGAAAGCGCTGCGACACTGTGAATTTCAATATCAAACGATTATATAATATAAAGTCAAAGTAAATATAGTGTAAAGGAATAGCCAACTAATAATAGTAATGATAAAAACTAGTATATGGAGAGAATGTCAAGTATATTTCGAAGTATTCAAATCTATTCGGTTGCCAGATGCTCACATCGCGAGCAGATGAAATAATATTTTCGTCGGCTGAATGACTTCGAGAGGATGAGCTGTCTTGTATTTACAAATGCAAAGTACCGCCTGGGTAATCCCCATTACCATTTTGTGGGGAATTTATGAACTTGATTTTTGGTATAAACAAGCTTGAATTACTTTGTTTGATTGACTTGTTACAATCTTTTAACACTTAAGCACCGGTTACGTAAATGTTGTTGTAGGTTCTTTGAGTGACTTGACATTTGGATGTAATTTTTAAATAAGATACTACTCTATGAGTTTCCTATACCGAACACTATGTTTTGTAATGACCTGATCTTGCATCTTTGTGCCATAAAAATTCAAAGCATAAATTGCCGCTTTCTATTTGAAATGTTCAACAATCGCTATTCAATAGAATTCAATAGCATAAAAGTATGAATTTACATGGAGAAATCCCAATAAGATTATATGGCAAAGTGACTATTTCCTGCCGCTTATACGTGACTACGTAGCCTACAGTCAGCAGCTCTCGATGGTATTATCTCGCGTATAAACCGAAGTTGAAATCCTTTCTATCAAATTATAGGAGCTTTACTTTCATGAACTATTGACTAGTTTGTATCGTCAAGGTGACATGGTTCATAATATAATATAATTTTACTTATAATAACCAGGATTTATTTTACCTCGGTTGGCACAAAGGTTTCTGGTACGAATGACACGATGATATTAAAATTGTGAATGGAATGTAGGATTACACAAAAATATATGTACTCGCTTTGATAAAGAAATGTGTGTACATTATCATACATCTGTCAGTTATTTTTACATTTTTAATATATCGCCCTCGAAGATACCTATTCTCATCATAGTGGAATAACTGATAAATAAGATATTAATTCTAGAAAAATATAGATGTTTAGCGAATAAGGTAAAATAAATTTAGAGAAAAGCCGTATTTAGTGACTATCAGAAAAAAAGATTGACATTGGGCATGGTTTTAATTCCCATATACCTAATATATCGATATAAACTACAGGTAAATAAAAAAGGAAATGGTTAAACCAAATGTATATCCTACAATAAATTGCACCTGTAACATTCCGGGAAGAAATATAGTGGTAATTCAATACAATAATTAGACCAACCTCAGCCTGATTGTATACAATTATTTCCAAGCGCGCGGCCGCCATGACTGCAAAGATTAATCGTGTAAACGCTTATAAACAACATTTTTTTCAAACGTTCTGCATAGTTATTATTAGCCACACTTCGAATGGTAAGGTGGTAATTGAGTATTTCTAATAATTCGGTTGTATTGATTACATTCGTTAATGACGACAGTGCTGTAACCAACGGTCACTAAAACATCTAAAAAAAATGTATCGAATACTTTCGCTTTTTATATTTTTTTGGTTATGTAAGTTTTCCATTTAATTTTATTTATTATCCGTATACGACAAATTAAACAGTATACACCTAATTAAATGTAAATAAACATTTGAAATTCAAATGATGGTCCAATGTTTAATAAATAGTGATTACTTGGAGTAACTATTAGAAGATTTTCTCGGATTTGTAGGGGATTAGAAGACGTCCGTAGTGAGCTTAATTGTAATTAGTGGCTTCCAAGTCCTCTTAGTTTTCATTACGTGTGAAATATTTTTAAAGAAGATTTTCTTCGGCTTTTCGCTTAGCCACCGTAGAACTCCATTAGTTAATCGTTATAAAGTTACGTTGGCAGAAAATGGGGATAAACATAAACTAAATTTGCTTTATTCTGATTTTAATCTTTTTTATAATTAAAATCTTTATTGACATATAAAATTGAGGAGTTTATTTATCTTTTTGTGAATATAGTTACAACTAAATTTTAGTATAAATTATTTCTTTAACGTCTCGTATAAGATATAATTTGAACCTTCTAATGAATAGTTTTTTGTTAGTGTCCTAGGATTACTTCTACGCAGTCTTCTTGATTAATATTACAGTTACGATATGGGTTCATAGGCTCCTGAACTAGTAACAAACTGGGTAAATCACAAATTTAGACATAGACATAAGCAACACATTATTTCAGCACACATACAGAATCATATTATACTAGAAGCTCGGCCCGGATTCACCCATCAAACGTTCTCTCCATGAGAACTTCCTATGCCTTAACAAAAAAATAATAATCAGCCGAATTGGTTTAGCCGTTCTCGAGTTCTACTCTTAACAACACATTTTTATGTATATGTAATGATAAGTGTGTTCCAGATCAGTATACAGTCAGTATCAGTATGAATATATCGCGTTAACGGACGCTAATTTTCAGCTAAACCGTGGAAAGTACAACTGAATGAAAGTAAGTGGTTCTTTACAAGTTAGATACGTTAAAAGCGATATTTTTCTTTACGTCACAGTCGGCAATGGAGCTGGTGGGACGCCTAATCATAAGCGCTACCACCGCCCAAGGACATTTGTAGAGGCGGAAGGTCGATTGCAGACCTTACGCCTCTACAAATGGATTGCCAACTTTAAATTGGGAAGGGATTTACTCCGGCTCCCCCACTCACTACGAACGAACACAGCAGAATGCTATTTTATATTTATTAAATACATGAACACTTCTCTTATTCGAAGCATAAACATGAAGTTGTGTAGTAGGTTTACCACCAGAAATCTGATAGGATATCAGTTCAATATTATTGTCATTGTTTCAATCATCAATACCTACACTACAATGGTTCTATATTTTATTATATATTTTATCGAAATAAAATTTAATCTGTTCTTCAATGCCTTTACAAAGCCAATGCGATAACAATTCCCACTATAACCCTGAACTGTAAAAGCCTAGATAAGACCAGTTTCAGCACAAGTATTTCAAAGATGGGAGTATTATGGCGTATGCTTTCATCAACGTAAGATTACAGGTCCTTTGACGCCTGGCGTGATGGTTTACCTTTACATTCGTATTTCATGTAATTTGATATCACTAATCGAGATACGTTGTATTTAAGCTTTGATTCAAACAATATTTTATAACTAATTGCATGCCCCGGCTCCTCGGCATTTATCGTTATTGAAGAAATATAAACCGTCCATCTTTTAAGTTGGATCAAACTGCACATAGTGTGCTAATTTGATTAAAATTTTCGTTGAATAGTTTAGGAATCCATTGCGGAGAAACAATGTGACACATAATTTATATATATTAGTATTGAGCTAAATTTCCAACGATGTTCTGTTATGATATAAGAATAATACTTATGGTTCATTCGAATGGTTTATTGTGATTGATAGGTTATAAGGAAGGTATTACATTACATAAAGTTCTACTGTGATCTGCCATATGGCGTACAATTGTAAATTTTTACATACTTAAATAAATATTTCTTAATCACATTTATACATATAGAGCATTATTTTTGTTTCATTTCATGATCTGATTGCCTAAATTTTGTAGTGTTGTCTATCATCAAGTTGTGTGAAATTTGAATCTTAGATCCTCATTGTTTGTACGCAAATTTCTACGTACCCACTTACGCATAGTTGAACACCTAGTACAAGAGGTACCAATTTTATACTTATTTTTATCAAAATATCGTTATTTCATCTTGCGTCAGCATTGTGCCACACTCATTCTAGTTACCTTCGTATTTTGCATCGTACTCAATTCTGTGAAGTAGGGGTAAGCTTAAATCGTGACCGTGAATATTCCAGCCTTTAAATATTGTTATTTGAGTACGAGGAAAAGTGTGAAAAAAGACCTCTTTACCCTCTTCGCGTGCTGTACAATGTATAAATTCCTCAAATCGCTGAACGTTATGAAATAAGCGTACGTATACGTTATAAGGTAAGCGCTACCATCACCCATAAACATTTGCAGAGGCATAAGGTTGATTGCAGACCTTACGCTTCTACATATGGATTGCCGACTTCAAATTGGTAAGGTATTGAGAGAGGATTGACGATAGGAATAAAGGAAAGGACAGGGAAGGGTAAGAAAAAGGATATGAGGCTCCGGCTCCCCCACTCACCGAACGAAACTCAACAGTATGCTATTTCACGCCGGTCTTGTAGCTTAAGCTGCCCCCATTAGTGCCTAAGCGTTGTCGACTACCACATACAAATAATTATGACATTATCTATACAGATTGTATGTAAAAGATATATCAATCTTCCTAATAATTATATTTGTGACATATTTACAGCTTTCGCCTATGTTAAAAAAATAAAAACTTATTTAACTGAAAAACAAAACGAATATTTTCATAGTATTTTAGAACTAGGTGTATGAATAACGAAGCATCCACTAGCACGTATACTATACGTGACTTGATTTTATTCGCCATTATTTCAGAATTTTAAATAGTTCCCATTGTTAGCCAATTCATGTTTGAAACGTGCATTATTCTGGTTAAATTGACATAGTATTGTGTGGTTTGTAATTCACGATACATTGTGTGGATAAAGCTTTTTCTTCATTCTATGGAATAATTTGTTGATAATATTGTTACATAGATATTGATACTGTGAGCTTACGTAATCTAACATTGATGTATTTAAATGTTCACTTTTCTCTTATGAAAGATTTACTCTTTTTCTATACTAATTATTATGTTGTGATTTAATATAATTTGGTCATTTAAATTGCTGTAAGGGTTTTTCAAGACCCAAGAAAATTTTCCGAGTATCTGTATAAGGAAATAAAAGATTCTGTTGCGTATTTCTATCTATACGTGATGTTTGTATGTAGGAAATAATGAGTTATTGCACGGGTAATTGTTGTGTATGAAATAATTTATTGTTAACTTCAAAAAGAAAAAGAATTATCTAAATCATTGTCTGTTGTTGTAGTTATTATGGATGGGTATGAGGTAAAAATTAAGTTAATAATCGAATACAATGGTAAGCGTAAAACTGACAAACAGTTCCATTTAAATCAATAAGTGCTTTTCGAAAAATTCCCCCAAATGTAAATGGAAAAACGCTCATAACGTTCAATTTATTTCCTGCAATTCGGTTTTATTGGCTAATTCATTCGGAATGATGGCTTCTGCCCCTCCGTTCCCCGAATTATTTGCCAAATCCCTGATGCATTGCTATCCTGCTTGTTGCTTTACTATACTTAAGCGGAATTTTATTACGTCACGTTTTACATATAAATAGATTTCAAACGATACTCTTTATTCCCCATCAAAGGTTATAGAAGATATTTATATCTGTAAGACATTAAATTTTTTCCTACGGGAAAGCTTTTTGAAGTTGTTAACGCGAAGGGCGATTTCAAAGGATTACAGTAACTCGATTTAGTTGAGGATTTGTTCTGGCCCTTTAGTTTATAATATACGTATCACTTTTTATTGTAATTTTCTCATACTTGTTGTACGAAATATAATGTTTTTCTCCCAAATATAGTAAAATATACATTTTAATTGTAGTAATAAACTTGGTAATAAAATAGTAAGTAATTATATTTATCGTCTTTGAATATTTCAGTATTCAAATATATTAAATTCGGTTTTACTGCATTTTTCGTTAATTACAAAATAAGACCGTTTACTTTTCATTAAATTGTAAATAATATTTGTAAATAATTAATCACATTATAATAAAACAAATTTAACAATTGCTTTAAAATGATGAACTATTGTTATGAATTAATTCTTGAAGCGTAAGCCCTTCAATTGTGGTTTTCAGGAAATGAGTTCAGGTTCAGGAAGTTCTTCAAACAAATAACAATAATATAAGCTTTGATCAATACAAAACGATAGAAATTTCTTCAATTAAGGTACATACAAAATAAAATAGCATGATATTTATTTGAATCAAAAAGAGTATTTCTCTTTGGTTTGGTACTGCAGACATTGAGTTACATAAACTATGTAGGTACATTAGAGTTTTATGGTTTATTTTTAAACAATGATCCCTGTGCTCGGTTAAAACCTGTGTTACTGGGTTCATACATATACATATATTTGTACATTAAGTCTTAAAACCGTTCCACAACCATTATAATTTTATCATTTGTACATTGGTGTAACTTAGCATAAGTGACTTAATAATAAAACATAATTTTGACAGATGTCTTTAAGACATCTGTCAAAATCTGGCCATCACAACACCACCCGCGTTTATTAAAATCCCTGTAGAAGCATAGATGTTATTTACGTTTTTTTACAACAATATTTTACATGTTCCATACATGATATTGAATGCAAAAATAATAAAAACAAATTGAAGTGAAACATGAGCGACGCGACGTCATCTCCCAAGCGAAATCAAACTCAGACGATGTCGGAATTTTGCGTTTGTACGAGTAAAACTTTTTGTTTATATTTAGGTTTTATATCATAGCAACACAATATATTTATATGCATATATGTATATATGATTGTTGTAATTTTAGGATGTACTTAAATGGAATTCTATATTTAATGCTGAATATGAAAGTTTAATCCGTGTGTATAGTAAAAAAATCAACACACTATTGTTCTATTATTTTGATTGCATACTCATAGTATACATCCTTACAGTCTAGAAATTTCTTCTTTTCTCTTCCGCTTCTTCCTGTAGGTGTGTATATGTATGATGTGATAATTAACAATTGCCCGTTTGTCATCATTGAGAATTATTAAAATAAAAATGTTGATGCGGATTTGTCAAATGCCTACCAGAATGAGCAGCACATCCCTAGGATTCTAGTAAATGGTAAATATTAATGAGAATTCATACATCTGTTATGTCACCCTATGTGTAATTTTTTCCAGCATCCATTTTATCATCACCATAGTTATCTATTCTTCTTTTATCCAAATTCGCTGATCAGGAGGAGTAATTGTATGATAGCCAAGTTTGTCATTACATTAAAATTACATTTAAACTCCAAAAAATTGTGGGAATATAAAAAATACAAGATTTCAATGACATATCATATAGATATTTTCTTATCCGGACACCACGCGAGCAAAACTGCAGGCTATGGCTAGTGATATATATGATAGTATCGGTATCTCAAGATCAAAGATAATATCTGAAGTAAATATGCCAAGGCCGCCATCTTACATCGTTTATAACACGTATATCGAGATTACTAGATGAAAAGTTTCACATACCCGAAGTGTACCAGATCTTAGCTATTCAAACTCAAAGAAACTGTGATATATATGGATTATATAGAACGTGACAAACTTTGAAGGACTTCTCTGCTCCATTTAATGCGTAATGTTTCTAAATTCTATACAATTTTAGTACAAATTCTATTGTTTCTCCACAAATGCTAGACTAACTTATTGTAGAGTAGATGTAAATAACATTTTTTTATAACAATATTAAAAAAACATAACGTTATTTCTAGGTGTGTATATTACAGTGAATATCCAATGATAGTTAATGTTATGATGCGCTGGTGTAATTTGACAATCACCAATTAGGCTGGTGTATCTCAAAAACTATTTCTAACAAAGACATACACCAATTACATACACACCAATTAACAAACACAGAGGCAATACAACTGAATCTTAGATTCAGCGATTTGCAATTTGCGTAAGGGTTAAAACCGTTATTTTTTTTTTCTTCGGCAAGCGAGAATGTCATAACCAATGGCTATGATTTAAAGCGGCATCTATAGAAAAGTAGAATAAACAAAAATGTGTCATAAATAGTAAGGAAATGGAGAAAAAATATTGTGCAGTAAAGTAACGAATGGGCATGGCAATTACGTGTAGGCTGTTTATAAGTATAGTACGGAATATAATTTTTAATTTTATTTATTGTGTGTCTATAGGTGGACTCGAGAACTTTTAAATTTAAAATCTAACGCGAGCGAAGCCACCGGCAAAAACTAATAACTCATATAATGTCTTACTTATTACGTAAGAGACGACTTCGATGGTCTCCTCGTTCATAGCATATAGCAATACCATATACTCATTCGATTACCCTCACAAATCCTCTTATCCTTGATGTTTTGACAAGCGCAATCACGAAGCACGTACGCCCATAAAGTGTTTAGTCGCAGGTTCTGTTCGCTCCTTCATTGAGATACGTGAGTAACTTGAACATTCAACTTCCTTTATTAAATACATAAACACGTTACATACTAGCTGCGATCGAGCGTTGATTAAAGCCAGCATATTGGAATGGATGTATGCTATGTACAAGATATTCCTTGTGTAAGGCCATATTATAATAGTTGTCATTCTGGTGATGAACGGTAATTATCAATTGACTTCGGATGTATAGCCAATGAACATTTGTCAATATGTTCCTGATGTGAATTGATTGAACACATCAGGTTCACGCCACGTTCACTGCAATTTGCCTAAACTATTTATAGTGATAAAAGTGGCATATACTAATTATTAATATGTAACTTTTCTATTTTTATTGCATTTTCATTGACATAAACACATCAATATACGCTTCATTTGTTTCGTTCCATTTAAACGACATAGCAATATTCAAATAACTTTAATAAACCACTGAGTTTATACATCGGGTTAGCAATTATACATAGCTTATGTTCAATGGCTAGTATTTCCGGCAGTAGAATTATCAGTTACTATGTACCATTGCGAATGGAAACTATTTTATTCAAGAATACAGAATCAAACTTAAATCCAGGTCTTCGCAATTGAAAAGTGAACTCGTTTAATGGTTTACTTCCAAGTTACTCATTGTGTGCTCGTAGTACGAACGCTACACGTACAACGAGTAGTAAGAATTATTGTCTACGCCGTAGCTACGAAATGTGTGCTACGTGAATTGGCACTGTTTATTATAGGTACGTCAATAAATAAACTATTTACTATAGGTACGTTTTATTAATATTTCATATTTTATTAGTAAAAGTCATAACACAATTCTTTTATTTTAATCTCCTATCTGATGGCATAACAATTAATATCAAAACGTGAATATTTCCTTTTGTTGGTAGTAAAAAAATTGTCCATAGGTATTATTAGTAATTGTCCTTGATCTATGCATAAACAGCTTACTCAAGAGGAACAGTAGTAGAAAAAAGAACTACAAAATAAGATATAAAAATCCCCCTCTAGTCTGTAATTCAACTCGCTTTGCAGAAACTTTTAACGATCAACTTCGTCTTTGTTCAGCCGCCATTTTTAATTACGCATCGACGCCATTGTTGGACCGTACGTAGCATCGAGTACTATCGTGTAATAATGACACTTGTAAATAATTTTTGAAATTATTTTCGAATAAAATTTTTACGTAATTGCCTCTCTATGACTACATTTTAAATACGAAGATGTTTAAAAAAAGGACGAGGTTCTTATTTGAACAGATTTTTTTGTGTTTGTTACCTCAGCACTTACGACTGGGTGGCCGATATTGACGATCCTTTTTTATTTCAAAGTTAATGCCTTCCGTGTGGACTTTTCGGGTCTCATTTAAGGTCTAGTTCTGACAATTTGAATAATTTATCAAATAAATAATAAATAATTTATTTAGTTGTGTAATAATTTATCCACAATATCTTCCAGTTTGTTATACACACCTATAATTATATAGTATGTAAATGCAGATAATTATGACGTTCTGTTATAAAAATTGACTCTGAACATTGACGAAAAAGGCAAGAGACGAAAAACCAGGGCCAAAATTTTAGGCCAAAACACGAACTCTTAAACCATACATTGCTCCTTTTATACGTCAATTTATAAGTTCAGAGCTGAATTATCAATCTTTAATTCCCTCTGAAGATTCACTCCTTTCCGTCAAAGCGTTATGTCTCATCATTTTCAATACCTTTGCAGATTTAACCCAAAATAAAAGACGTAAATCCCTTTATTCCCTTGTAGACAGAAGCATTGGACGCCGAGGTAATAATTATCGATAATATTACAAATGGAATAAAAAAGAACATTTAGAATAATGAATGCCGTCTGGCAATCTTTATCTTCGACTTGTAATTCGTCTTAGTTCTAATAAAACAAAAATGACTTGCTTATGGCTAAAGTTAATGAACTTTACTAATTGTAGCAATTGTAATATTGCCAAATGAATTGGGTTGTAACTAGGTAGATAAACAAAAATTGATTTATTTATATTAATTTATAAAAAAACATGTTGTATCAAAGATAGTTTGAAGACCCCAAGTCATCAACTTTTATTTACTTTGGACACTGAAGTCTATTATGTACATTTTAAGGAGACCTTTAATAAATTAATATGATATAGTGAAGACAGTATGCAATAAAACGGTTTTCTTCCAATACATACTGCCAATGAATACTCGTAATACGTATTGATTTTGACCACATCACACGGTACTTAAAAATATAGGTCACTTTCGGCAGATATTATGAATTCTATTGTACATAATTTAGCGGGCGTTTTATATCCTCGAGAAGCTTTACGTCCTAGTTATGTCTATATTAATAAGGATCCTTGTCTGAACGATCCTTAAAATTTAAATTCGCGAACACAGCAGAGACCGGTGGACCATGATGAAGTCGATAAAGCACACCGCACTTACTTCATTTCCCTCTTCCGATGCATTTAAATTATTCGTACTTTATACATTTTTCAAGATCATTTAGGAGTACGAGAGGAATTTTAATTGAAGTCCTCAAGGTTTTCTGTATTTAAGGTTAATTTTTGGCTGAGCTAGCTGTTACGTGTCTAAGATTAATTGATTTGTGTAAGCAAAAAATATATTCAACTGGTATTTAATCAACATCAACATAAATTATATAAAAAGTAATTCCTTACAAATTAATTGAAACATAACTATAAAAAAATAATCATTTATATTATAAATAATGAATAAAATATTATTAACACTTTAAAGCCATATTCTCGTGTAATCTGTTATAGGTTATTGAAATAGGTACCCTAAGTGATATAGTTACTGTAGTTTGAAAATAATAAACATCTTTAAAGATTACCTACATTTTATGACCTAGTTCGTCTTATATAAAATTATACAATATGTAAATTATTACGTCCACTCCTCGACTGTAAGGTGTAGCGCGGTGTCTGTTACGTCAACAAACTTTTTGAACCTCAAATCCTTTAAATAAGAGTAGTTATTCTATTTAAAAAGTTTATGCAGTTTACGTATTTATAGTTTCCAGATAGCACTTTCTTATGAAATAAATAAAAAATATTGGTAAATTGATAAATTCGTTCTGAACTTATGTTACCTACTAAGAGTCTAGTTTACGAGAATTGAAAAAGGGTAAAATTGTTACCATAAATTGGGTTATGGGATCAAAGATTCCAAATTTTTCAATCTCTTCTATCTGTCTCGATATGAGTAGCCAATGAAAAGATTCGAAAGATTAATTAAGTGTTATTTATTATAAGTAAGATAAAGATAAATTTCTACAAAAATTAGTACGTACTTGTGTAAATCAATGTTTTAAATAAATAAAATGCATACTTTCATAAATTACACACTATTTTAGCACTGAAAAGAGCTGCTACAATAAGCATTCCAGGAAACACTTATATGCGACACCACACCAAAGCACTTTAACAAAAGTAACTGTTTAAATATTCTCAGATATAATTGGAGCGACTGCTCCATTTTCTATTCTAATTCAATTCAGATTTTCCTTTAGTTTCTTGATAGTTCGTTCAATTTTGTATAATGAAGAGAGAAAATTGAAATGCCGCGGTGAATAAGAATAACTAATGCGTTGTCTTCAAACTGTAACTGTTCTAGGCTTATTACTTTCTCAACGATCTTGGAGCAATTTCGTCTCGTAAATGGAAAATTTCATAATATTCTTCGGCTAAACAAAAACTCTAGAACGCGTTTTTCGTTTGTTATTAAAGAGTAGGGAATTCACGATGTTTTATTACTTTGGGACTGGCCTGTTATAATATCGTGCACCTTAAATATAATGCATTATTCATTATGCATGTGTTTTATGTTAAAGGTGATAAAATTATACGTGGTTAAGTGTAGAGAGAGAAGGGGATACATAATATTAGAAAATTTTATAGAGACTATGTTAAATTATATAAATTAAATGAAGATTAAGCTGAGTGTCTTTGTAAACTAGGACTCACAACGACACTCTTTGCTTTAAGTTTTGGATCTTTGATGAAAGTTCAAGACTTAGAAATCTGGCTTAGGGCCTAAAAGTTTCGAATCCTAAAATTTGATACTGATTTAAGTAGACAGTTGTAATTTTGAATGAAATGTATTAAACAATCTATCTATTCGCTAAAGTTTGATCAGCTAGTCATTATAAAATGGAAATTTTGTAATAGGCGGTTTCATTTAATTAATTCTTCTCCGGGTTGGTGTCGAAAATCAGAAATGAATTTTAATTGCTATTATGTTATAAAATGCTAATTGACTTTTGTGATTTTATTTGTAGGTGAAATTAATTATCCCTATATAAAGTAATATTACAATTAACCGAAACTTATATTCCGTTTTACTATATATTATTTTTTTTTAGTTTAAAACTAGAAATTAAAGTCTTCTTAACGGCTTCAAAATCCGGTTTATTTAGAGGAAGTTTTCATATAACAAACTACCGTCAAGGCATTACTTTGATCTTTATTTTATCTATTTATTTATTTATGCCTTATTATTCTGGAAAAATTACAAATTGAGTCTTAATCTAGGTGAAATTATATCTTTCAGACTGCTCGAGATTACATCGCTGTAAAGTGTTGAAATCGTCACGTTAAAACATCAAATCACGTTTTAAATCCGACATAGTTCCTTAATCCAAAAATAGCACCGTCCAACTATTAAAACAGATGCATGATACTTCATAATTTCAAAGCGAATTCATGATATCGCCTAGCAAAATTATATATAGAGTACTTTCGTCAACTTGGTGCAGGATTATGCGGGGATTAGTCTTAAGTCTGAGCTTTGTAGTTCTTCGCATAATTGGGTGTGAATTTATACGGCGCGAAACTCTTAATGTACGAAATGTGTTGGGATTTGCCTAATACACTTAAAATTTAACGCTGCTTGATGATCCTCTTATAAAGGGTATAAGAAATATTGTATGTTGGAAAAAGGACTCTGACGCCACTCCAATGAATGGTCAATATGTAGTTGTATTGTAGTTTTTATTGTGTAAGATGATGAGCTCCCAGTGAATAACCGAATTGTCGTTGCATATTTTCAGAAGTTTATAAATACATTTATATATTAAAATTTATGTTGATAATAATTCTAACATAAATTTGAGAAAAATTACCAGTTTATACATTTATACAGTGATTAACTGAGATGTTTAGAAATATCCATTCTAATTAATAAACGTAACCAAGTAGCTAAACGCTAATTTAATATATCATATTTAATATGCCATTTCAAGCTCTCATTGAGAAAATATATCTTATATATAGGCGTATGATAAAGCAATGAAGGCCGTTGGTTTCAATTACAAAACAGTTTACTTTGTATTTTGTTGTGTTTGATTTTACGCGAGTATTTAGAATTGTTAGAAATTAAAAACTTTTTAATGGATTTTAAACGCGATTTATACATTATTGAGACTGTGTGTGTCTCCCCGTGACCACGCTCGCTGTAAAGTGTTCGAAACGTCGGGTTAATAATATAATGAATAAATCGCGTTTAAAATCCGTAAAAAGTTTTTAATTTCTAACAGTTTACTTTGTTTCATATTATTAATCAAACGCACCTCATCTAACAAATCCACCACAATATTTACCAGTACTTCTTTTATACAATACAATATTTATGTAATTGAACAATAACATAAAATTACGAGCCTGCCGAAACATGTGATATTCATTTAGTTACAGCTGTACAGATTTGAATAAAAGGTACCTATATATTGGCTGTATTGAGGAGTGGCCTAGAGGCGAAATACCCGGGGGATGTTCGCAATTCGATTGCTATATATGAAACAATATTTGTATTTGGCTAGTTGTTAATATTATAGTTTGCTATTGTGTATACCTGGGTGTCTTATTCATTTCCTATGAAATTGTGTTTGAACATTTATCAGATCAAAGTGACTAGCAAGGAATATTTTTATGTTCAATTTATTATTGAATGAAAATTTATTAAGTTTAATTAGTTTCTAGTAAATTTGACGTTGATTAATATTTTTTTTAACTCTTAGTTACAAAGTTAAAAAGGTTACTCTGCTTATCCTACTAGTCCTACTAATATTATAAATGCGAAAGTTTGTAAGGATGTGTGTGTGTTTGTTGCTCTTTCACGTAAGAACCACTGAACCGATAGCAATGAAATTTGGTCCGTAGACAGCTGGACAACTGGAATAACATATAGGCGATTTATCCCGATATTCCTTCGGGATACGGACTTACGCGGGTGAAACCGCCTGGCGCAGCTAGTAGTTAAAATAAATTATTGTTATAATTTAAATCTACTATTGTGTTTATAATATGACACATGTGTTTCTAGAAGTAAAGAGCTTATGTCAATAGCGATGCTATATAGTACCCTTCAATTTTACATTTTACTACAATAATACAATACATTTCTTAAAATAATATTTATTTTAAAGTATACATTATTCCGATCTATTTTTGGTAGCTTCGTACACTCTACGAGCACAATTTCAGTGCTGTTCTATTTAAACTAACTGAAGTGAGGAGCTAAATATATATTTCAGTGAATAAAATTAGGAATTCGACTAAATATATAATTCAAAAGCGTTGATACGATACGGAGCCTGCATCTTTACACGTAAATAATTATCCTGAATAATATGTACCCTTACCTACCACCCTAACCTTGATAGTATGTATATTGTACCTGTAATAATAAATTCTTTTAATTCTATTCAATCAATGACCGCGTAATAATATGATAAATAGGTACCTAATCAGAACATTGGTTGATGAAGGTTTTATATGGGTTGCAAAATAGGAATTAAAAAAGAATATCGTCAATAGATATTAACAAAATAAAATACTATATACCTACATCCAATAAAAAAATATACAATAATTACGTATTTAACAATACATAAACCGCCTTCAAATTATCAGATCTAGACCAAATTTAACCGGTACAACATGAGAGACTTTGCAAAAAAAAAGTATTCTAAAAATCTTCAACAACAAAACACAAAAAAAATTAGTCGAATTGAAATCCTCCTTCGTTTTTGGGACCGTCGGATAATAAGAAACAAATCATTCCAATTAAAATTCTTCACACAATTTCGTATATTCATTTATCATCATGTACTTTATTTTTAAAGTTCGTCCACCATTAATGCTGTAAATGGATGGTACTATATAAGTAGGCCAATTAAGCCCTCTGGTCTGGCAACAGGGGAGTGTGGTTTGGAACAACCGCACTCTCACTGATGACCAGAGGGTAGTTTTAGCATTATACAGTTGATTTGTTAAAGCTGCGTTCTTAGGGAATAAATCTGTTGCTTCACTACCTTGATAAAATATATGTGCATCACAATTTTCCCTTTTTTAGATTAAATATATGGAAAAAAAATTGTTTTGATAAAATTTAACGAACACAAAAATAATATTTTTAAGAAATAAATGTTAATTATTTGTATGTTAAGCACATACTCAAATTTCTATATAACCCTATTGCTACTACTTCTATATATTATGAAAGTTTGTTTATTCAGCTTTTACACCGAATGTTCTAAACCGATTGGGATGTAATTTTGAAAAATTATGAAATGAAAGATAGTTTGAGACATGAGGAAATACCGTGGGAACAGGAACTTAGCGGGTAAACCCCGGGGCTATTATTTTCCTTTGACTTCTTGAAAGGCTAGTTTCTATGTAAAGAAATATAATCGTGGTTACCTTTACGCGATATTGCATATATGTTCGTTATTGATAGTAGAAGATTTGTTTGTTTTGAATAGAATTTGAAGAAATATAAAAAAAACCGAATTAAAATCTTCAAAATAAAGTCCATCCGAGCGGATCCGAGGCGAACTAGTTTGCAACAAATTGTGTGCAATTCGCGCGCACTTACGAAAAGTAGAGTTCTTTTTATGTTATCATCGGTAATGGAGCTGGTTGGTCGCCTGATGGAAAGCGCTGCCACCGCCCATGAACATTTGAAGAGGCGTAAGGTCAATTGCAGATCTTACCCCTCTACAAAAAGATTGACGACTTCAGACTGAGGAATAAATTAAAGGACTGGGAAGGGTACTTCCCAATTATACTAACAGTAATCGCATTAAAATACAACCAGCTTGCTAACAATATATAGTACTACAGGGTAAATATGAAATATACGCAAGTTACAGCAAGTAACTAAATTCCTTATGGAATGTGTTATCTTACATCTACATTCTAAATGCATCACCGTGTCGAATTCAAACCATTTAATAACGGTTCTTGTCCATATAAATTTCTATTTGAACTTGAATATATTTATAAAATCTTAAAAACCATGTCTTATCCTACCGCATTAAGTATGGAGTAAACTTTAATGACCTATATAACAGTAACATACATAAATACCGTAAGTCAAAGAATTAAGCCATCAATAAAAACAATTTTATTATTATTTTAGAGTAAATTTGACCCTGTGAAATTTATTGAACTATTTCGTTAAAATAAAAACTATGTTTTATAAAATAACTCGTAAGAAATTACTATCGGAGCAGAAACCTCCTCCCAAAATAGACATAAATACCGAAAATAGAACGTGGTTACAGACCAAACATTCCACACGACCTTTTATTTAAAGATAGACTAATATTGTTAATTATCTATTATAAAACAACATTTATTATATTTATTTTAGGTTATTGTAGATAACTATTATAAAAACACCCTTTGCGAAAAGTCACAACTTTTTACTCTGCTATGTTACTTATTTATACACGAGATTTATTTTTATAATGGATTTGTTGCTTCCATAAGATTAGATAACTAACAAAAATTAATTAATTAAGCAGCGACCGCAATAAGACCATCAATACAATAAATTCTTATTTTCTATAAAAAGGGTCACTGTTGTCCCTGGGAAGTTAGTTACTACTTCTGATTCTACACTGGGACCAAGCGAAAATGATTTCCTATCAAATACAAAAACAATCCCGTCAATTGAGAACCCCCTTTATGTTTCTGGGAACGTCGGTTAAAAGTACAAACATCTAAAACTATATTTGCGCCACCCACTAAATTAGAAACACATAATGATGAAGTATGAGGAAATTCCAAATGTTGCAATACGTGTTATTCATGCCCCTCTATGAAAGCAATTTACAACCAAACACAATTTGGGTACACAGTACACAGCTACACAACGAAATAACTAAATGTAGAGTATATTATGCAATAAGGATTTCCCGTGTGCTAAATCACATTTGTTGCTTTGAAGTAATTTCAGTAACACTACTATGGCTAAAACCCGCATTTTGGGACAGCTTCGCTTCAAAGTTGTCTTGAGTTTTACTGTTTTTTATGCAACTTTTATTAAAAAACAACATTAATACGTAATATTATTCTTCAATAAGATCCTATCAACAGAAAAATTGTCCGTGAAGTTAAAATTGTCGTTATCTTTAGCTACAGATAGAAGAGAGAAGAGTATAAAGTACCACTGTGTTTTGTGTTTCAATTTCTACTTTAGTCTTACCTAAATAAACAAAAAATTCAAAATCACAAAGCTGCAAAAATTAACCAGCAGTCAAACAATCAGTTTGTACATTACAAGGTTATCGTATCGTATATTCAGGTTAAGCACACTTATGAAAGAATCGTTGTTAGAGATAAATTCGTCATATGTCCAACGAGAATCCTTTGTACTCGGCCAAGGTTGGCAATTAAATATTCATGCACCAAGAAATAGGCTACGTATGTTTTACGAGTTGCATTTGGTACGAGAACACTATATTTCAGATTAAATTATTGCTTTTGAATACATAACAAGACGGCATTTTCTATTACCTGTGAATTGGGGAAATGAGCCGATTCTTGTAACCTAGACAAAAAGCGATTAAGGCATATATTAAAGATTTGATTTTTCGCATCCAGTTTTACAATATAGTAAGCCGTAAGATAGGCATATTCAATCAAAACGTTATTACCATAAATACCGGATCCATTCCCAAAATATACTGTTTAGTACAGTAATTATTTTGTTTCTTAAGTCAGAAATCACACACATCACATGAAATCTATCAAAAGGAACGTGTTCTGTATTCGTACATTTCGGAGAGGAATTAATATGGTTTCTCTAAAATAGAATCCATTTAAACGTTTTTTGAAGGCTGTAATTATTATTTAGACTGAAAGGGCTATAATATGAATACAATGTACACGTGTATTTGATTATATCGTTATGTAATTGTATTAACGTACGTGTAAACCTATTTTGAGGCTAAATTTAAATAAATTATAAGAGAAGTGCGTCAAATTTATCAATATTCTGTCAAGTTCTCATATTTTTAATTGAACGATGTTTTTAATAGTACTGCGAAGGAGTATATGAATACAGAATGAAAGCTACACATAGTCCCATTTATTATTTATGGATTAGTATCACGTAAACAATCTTCCTGAGATTGGATATTAAACGTAAGCTATTTGGCAATGCGGCCCCGCACATTGCTTAAAGTAAATTGGTTTAGATACATTTAATTATTCATCTATATTATGAAAAAAAAACAATATGTTTATATTTAATTTTTAGTTCAATAGCATTGAAATGCTTTTATAAATGAGAAATTTTTTGAAAGAATAGAAAAAATTCGATCACGGGGCGGGATTCGAACCCGCGTTTCTTGCCTAACAAGAAAAAAATTCTCAATATGTTTATATTTCAATAATTAAAAATATTTTCAAATGGATAGTATAGGGGGTCATGGGATAGTCCTAGTAAGTGTCAGGAGGTTCTACCTTTCCGTAACTAGAAATTAATTGCACTTATATGAGTATGAGTGTGTTTGAGGTATGATATTATTATAGATTATAAATTGTTGGAGATTAATACTCCATTATAAATCCATTCTAGTTATAAAGTTGAGAATTCTATTGAATTACGTAATATAATATTGACTAAGACGCAATATTTGGTTTTTTGATATACGAGATTCTACATAGACAGTCTAGTGCAAGTCAGCCTAGGTAAAGTTGACACTAAATCTCATCTCATAACACACAGATTAATTAATGCGTAGTTAGGTCCCCCCAAAATTTTAATTAAATTTGAGATAGATCCAGTAAAGGATAATATAAACAGCAAAGTTTAAACGATTTCGACAAATATTTGGCGTACTAAACTTTTGCAGAATACAGTTAACCCTCACGGAATAAAATTAAAGTTGATGTCCCGTCTTTCAATTTTATTTGAACGAAATTCGTTCGCAATATTAAATTATTGCTGAAAGGGTGACGATAAAATCATAGTATTCTTAATTAATAATTCTTAATGAATTCTAACGAATACTTTGAAGGCGATTTTTGTTGCAAATATTATGTATTTCAAAGTTTATATGTGTGATAATTTATTCGATAATAAATAAATATGAAATGTAATAAATCAGTTACATTCTGATGAAGTTACATGATTTTTAATTTTTCATGTTTTATAATGCATTAGGTGTGTGTGGTATGTGTGACACAGATAAGAAGCAATTAATCAATAAATAATTCTTTGTCGAACAACCAATGTCTCAATAGTTGTCGCTTAATTCAAAGTATGAAAGAATACATTTCTTTTATTTTGCAGCGATTGCATGTGACTTAAGTTTTTCAATATAATACTATATTAATATTTAATGTATTTTTATCTTAGAAATATATATATTGAAGTACGAATTACCCTGGGAGCGAGCCTGGCCTGGCTAGCCTGGTTTGATCGTTAGTATTGACTTACCTTCATATAATTTCACCGCCGAAGCATACACAATTCTTAACCTCTCCAAATAACAACGTTTACGTTTATTTTTTATTCTGTTACCGCCCGAGAAATGAATGTTGAATTACGGACCACATATATCTTAACTTTTGAGAATAATCACGTTCCCAGCTTAAATAAATCTAAAACTCAGCCGAGATTGCGTACTCACTAACTCGTTAAAAAGACTCCTTGCTCGTAAAGGTGATGAATAACGACCGTGAAAGCCTTAAATATAAAGTGTGCCGATTTTGATCACGGTGTAATGTACAAAATTCGTGTACCTTATGATATAATTTTTTGCTTCATTTTCAGGTATATTTTGGTAACAGTATAATTTGGTTTATAGATAAAGCAATTTTGTCTACAGTTAAAGTTCAACCTGTATGTAAACAAAAACCTGTACACTAGCACACGTTTTTATTGTTTCGTTTGTTGTTCCATCAGATTATATCATAGGACAACGTTAGTATTACAACTCAGATTTTTAAGTATAAAAAAATAGATAATTTCTTGAACGAAACATGTTTTGTCATTATTATTTTACTAATAAATATACTAAGTATATAAAATATTAACCGTTCGTTTCTAAATATGGTAAACATATATTTGAAATAGAGAATCCATTTCAATATAGTCACAGTATTAAACGAATAATGTATTATTCTTAATATGTTAATATGTACTTTTCTTATTTCAATATGTATTTTTCTTACTTCATAGAAATTCACCGTCATTCACATTACATATATTATTCTCCGATGAACACATACTTATGTACCAAAATTATTCTGACCGAGTTTGAGTCAATAAGGGACGTTAAAGACACAAAAAATGGGTCACATTACCTTCGTCCCTGTTTACTGAATTTATAAAAGTGCGCGTACTTAATGTAAATCTGTAGAGCTAAATTTATGTTTTATTTAACATCTATTCTAATTTTAAATGTAACTCAAATCAAATGGACTTTAAACCGCATATAACCAGAAAAAAATCCTATATGCTAAGTATAGAATGCACATCTATTTTACAATTGAATCGAGAATAGTTCAGTTGCTTTTGCCTTATAGAGTAACAAATGGATGGTTCCCTAAGTGTAGGGCAATCAACCTTTAAATAGCTTCATTGGTTTTTCTACTACCACGTATTAATATGCGTTATTGTGTGAAAAAAGGTAGGGTCTGATAATCTTCAAAACCTGTTGCCCTTTGCGTATGATTTATTAAAAATTAAATAATTAATATAATAAATAGTTTTAGTTAAATAAAGCATCAAAATATCAACGATTTGAAAAAATCTGTTTATTTTCCGATGATAGACGCAAATAACTGTATATTGCGGCCAAGGTTAAAAACAACACGTCGAAAATGTTAAGAAGCCTCTCAACGTCGTTATCATCAGGTTCTAAACATTTGAATTTTCAGCTCACATAATACTATAATGCTTTGTATACCAGATTTATTTTATTGTATTGAGCACTAGCCGTTCGCCCCAGTTTCACCCGTGGTACATACATAGCCTATGTCACTCAGTGTAATTGCAGGATTCTGATGGTGAAAGAATTTTTGAAATCTGTCCATCCGTTCACGCTTGATGGTGTACTTAAGGGAACTAGGAGTTCGTATGTAATAGATATGTAAAGAGGACTACACGAGCTAAAATTGTAAAAAAATATACATGTAATATGCTAATTTGATAGTATGATGATAACATAGTGCTTTAAATTGATTCGATAGAAAAAAGATAATAAAAAAACGTTTCTTTTATAGATTTAAAACCATGCTTAAATACCGGCAATCTATCGGATTTGCGTCACTATTTTAATGTTGATTTATTTTTTCAGTACATTTATGAATTTTTAGCAAATCGCTTATTAAATCTGAGCCTAATACGTATGTATGTGTGCATGTACAAATACACAATTTTTTACACTAAAACTCGCTCCTGATTTCAAACTCAGCAGATTTTTTACTAAAGTTACAAGAGAGCACTCACAGGAATCTGTTATTCATATAATGAGCACATGTTGTATAAACTCGTCAGTAAGTACTCTAACCACAATTGAAGCATTTACTGTCCGCGACAAAATTGTATTTTGTACTGCGTTATGCGATACTGTGATATATTGTAAAATATAAATTATCATTAAACTACGCAAATTGTTTCTAATTTCATATTCGATTGATTTTAGATAACACCCTTTAATATCTATTTTATGTGTATTTCAATAAATTAATAACCTACAAATAATTGAGAACTATGCTTTAATAGTTCAAATACTATACAAACTGACTATACCTAAATAAAAATTTAAGCTATTAACAGTATGCAATAATTTCAGCTGCGACGCCTTTTTTAGCTTCGTGTAACACATGAACAATTAAACTACTTCTATCGATTCCTAACTTGTCAAATATTACTGAGAAAATGGAAAATAAATGGAAGAAAACAGGAAATTCAAAATTCTCTCCTTTTGGCCACTATGCTGACGCGAATAAAAAGTGTACCTACCTACTCTTGAAAGAAAATCTTCTAATTTTATATTTCTTGTTTTATCTTATTTCTTGAGAATATACATACGGAAAGTCATCAACCCAACCCAGCAAATATACATTTTACAATCTCGTAATACAGATTAAGATTTAATGATCCTTATTATGGCTGTATGGTATCTAAGGCATTCATGTACATGTTAATAACAGAAAGATAATTCAGAAATTATTTGTACATAGTTATTGAGCGTATGAAAGTATGGATTTTCATCATTATCCTTTTTGAAGGTATAGGATTATGTGTTCGTCGAGAAATGGAAGGAGAAGCCCTGTCTAAAACCTTCTCCCATCTTTCGTAATTTCCAGTAATCCCAGTTTTATCTTCACCTAATAATGTAGTATGAGGCTAAAGAAATCATCGACGAATTTAAGTATGGAAAAATACATTTAAAATATTAATTAACAACGACCAAATGCGATTTAATGCGACAAATTCAATCATGATGTCCATTTAATCAGTCTTACAACACCTTTATTCCCTAGTAATTTATGAGCCGCGTATAGTGTGTTTACAACCTCGTAATGTTTTTCTAATTAATCTGTCGCTTTTCCCGCTCACAGGGGTCGACGACCCCACTAGGGTTGCGCACTGGCGCCATGAAATGCTGCACAAATTGACACACGCACGACTCAGAAAAACACGTTGAAATAATTTAGAGGTTTACTCTACTTATTTACCACCGGTCCATTTGTTTGCAAGACGAGACTTTATCCGTATTGGCCTGGTGGCCACAGTTTCAATTATTCCTCTATAGATTTAAGAATAAGCCTGAAGGAAGCGACATAATATCTTTGTTCATTTGAATTTCACTAATTAATTAGTTATTCTTTTGTTATTAAAATGCTCTTTCAGTTTTCCAAGATTAAAACATATATAATTTCATAACATTATACAATATTTAAATGTAAATTAAATTTTACTTTACAAATATTGTACAATGGCATTTTTAACCTTTATCGGGTTATTTTCGAATACGGGAAGGTGAGAAATAAGACATATAGATGAATAAACTGTAAATGATTTATTCATAGCTGCCCATCTTAAAAACTATTCTTAAAACAAAATACGAAATAGCAAAATGCAACTCTACGTCCATTATATGAAAACAGAATGAAAGTTTAGTCTTAGGAGAGTTACAGAACAATTGTAAAAGCTTGAATACGATTTCACAGCTCAAACACTACTTTGAAATCAATTAAAATGTCACATTGTTCGAATTATAACACCTCAAATTTCTGATAGAGTCGTGAATATGTGACGTAGCGGAAACTGGACCAAATGGAAGCCAGTTAATGAAACGTCTGTCAGAACTTTGAAGGGGGCAAATTTTAATTGAAATTCGCTTTTTGTTCACACCTTCGGCTGTTTAACTTGGCAAGTGCAAGGAAATGAGTTCTATATTAGATCAAGTTCCATCACGATGCAATTTCTCATCGTGCCGATTGCACTTCGCTCCGAATGATTTGAGTAATGGCGTAATTAGAAATACATTCGAACCTTATGTGACGTGTTTTTAATATATAATTCTCATAGCCTCATTATGCTATTAATGTGATCCAAGTTATTTTTGCATGAATTCATGGAGTTTATAGTTCGATCTTCATCATAATAAAACTAATATTAACAAAGCGATTAAGATTTTTTTAATGGGTTAGTTGGCAAAGGAGCTGGTATCATTATAGCCTCTTGGTAAGCGATCGTCACCGCCCATAAACATTAGCAGATGTACGATAACTCTCCAAATGCATTGTCACCTTTTTAAAATGAAAGGGATACAGAAAAGTATTATGAAGAGTAATAAGAAAAGGACTAGGAAAGGTGAGGAATAGGTTAGGGGCAAGTAGCATTCGCAATAGTAGCCTATTTCACGCCGATCTTCGTTGGTATGTGGTACCACTCCAAGTGCGAACTGGCCCAATTCGTACCGAAACGTGTTCGACTCCCACACATAAATACATTTAGCTCTGTATATATAATTATTAAATACCTATCTATCTACCTATATGCCAAGAGGAACTCTTATCATAAGTCAGAAGATCACTACTTTAATAAAACCAGAATACAAAGTCCCTTTTTTAGATATATTTAAATTCTAGTGCAATTAAAATTTGATTTCACAAAAAACAGGTGAAGTTATACTGATACTTTTATGATTTGATTTAAGATGCAATTTATGTAGTTTCCTATAAATGCTTCCAACTGAAATGAAATAAACATAAAATTATCAAACTAAAAGTACATAAGGCATAGAAAGCACAAATTGTAGCAATTTCAATTTGAAAATGTAAACAAGTTCAAACAAATACGCCTAACAGCATTTCAGTGTTGCTATATAATATATATCTACCAGTATCCATTAAATATAAATCGTGGTATTTCTACACGAATTGAATAGCGATTGAAGTACAAAAGTCGAGGGAAAAACGTGGCTAGAAAAAAATCCCAAAGGAAATGAAAATTTCCGTCTAATAGGAAAACTTTAAGAGTGCAGACAAGAATTGGAGAAAAACCGCTACAAATACTTGAGGCTAATGGAGTTATCTCGACTGCGCAGCTGTAATATGGAAACAGGAATTAAAGAAAAGCTTTGAGGATAATCTCACTATTAAGTTGGGATGTACGTGTCTACGATATGTGGAGATTGCATTACAACTGCATATGATAATAAGCTTTGTATACTTACGGGTTTAATTAATCATAAGTTTATGAATAAACCTCATAATATTGTATATAATTAAAAATACATATTTGTCATATATACAAGATTTAGAGCAATATTTTAATTCATTTTTAAAAGCAGTAAATATAGCTAGTATAGACATAACAATATTTTAAGCAATGAGCTTCATGTGAAGCGAATAATTGTTACAACATGATTTTGAATAAAAAAATATGTTGATATCGTACATGTAAATGCTGTTGTTTCGAGGAAATTGAATCAGGTTTATTTTTAATTTAAAACAATAGCGGGCGCATTTAATATTCTATTGTTGTGTACCGAGCACTACCTAGGTAATATTTGAACTATAGTGTAATGCCTAAAATTGCTCACGATATTGGTAAAAGCTCGGAGCTTAACGTAAGAGAGATAGATGGTCTTTTCTAAAATTTATTGTGAAGTTTTCAACCAATTATTCTTCGTTAGTTATTACTCGTATAGTGGAAAATATAGGCGGTTTGTCGACTATGCGGTGCAAATATCTGTTACATAACTTATTTCTCTTTTTCTTAGAATGTAACATGATTTTGTTTATTTCTATATAATATTATAGTATATTTTGGTGTGTAAGTAATATTGTGTGCAATGCATTGATAGAGTACAGAAAATATCTAGGAGAAACCAATTCGGAAATATTTTCCTCAACCTGTTATAAAAGTGTGAAGTACATAGAGAATTATGAAATATGATTAAATAAATACGTATTGTATTTCAAGGTTATTTCAAGACCATGAAGTCTTATAGGAGTACTTACCATTCATACTTATTAATCATAATCATCACTCTGTCATTTTTCTAGACTGGAATTAATACTGCTTTACGATGTCATGGCAACCCCATATATTTAGTATCACAAGTGCCATAGACAACATAATACTATATCGTCTGCAGTACCTATAAAATATATCATTCGCGATACATAGTGTTTGCTACTGTCAAGGTAAACATGTGTCTGTATATCTTTTAAAACAAAACCTCGTCTAAACAAAAAAAAATATAACTTCACCCCAAATAGTCGCAAACGAATACGCTTTTATGCCGTTTAAACGATGCCAACACGTCACGTTGTATATAGAAACATGATGAACCCTCTGCGACTGCACGTCAAGGGATCCCTAATTACAACCCTTCGTAGATTACTATCAGGGCTGTAAAGATGTTTACTTCAAAGCGCGTGGGTTTTTTAATTGGAAAACAAATGAAAGGTATACATTGCGTTAAGTGTATCGAACGCTGCAGTGAGGACATCGCGTAAATACTATTAGCAACTAATTGCGTGTGGGTGTCGGATTAAGTATTAGAAGTTTATTTATAGCGGAAAATATATTTTTTAACTTTATTTTATTGTAATACTGTTATAGATGATCAAAATATTCATGTAGTAACACAAAGTAAAATTATGGCATTACACGTCATGATTTCACAAACTTTTTCATATGCAGAACTAGCTGCGCCCCGCGGTTTCACCCGCGTAAGTCTGTATCCCGTAGTAATATCGGGGTAAAAAGTTGCCTATATGTTATTCCAGTTGTCCAGCTGTCTCCAAATTTCATTGCAATCGGTTTAGCAGTGTTTGCGTGAAACAGCAACAAATTATTACGATTGATGATCATATTCTTAGAGGAAAAAGTATTTGATACACAGTTATTATAATAAGAGCTTAACATTATTTGTTAAATTAGAAACACATCTGAAACATTGATAAATGATTCGCAGTAAATAATAACCAGCTAAAATTATACATCCAAATGAAAATTCACGGAGATCGTACATTTTAAAGGCAGAGACGCAATGCGTAAGCATGATTGATTGATCACCGTCAAAGAACTCGTCTCTAGACAAGGCCATCCATCATCGCTCTGACGACTGTCGCTCATAAAAAATACAATTTCATTTCAACCCTGCGGTTTGCAATATGACCTACTAACGTCCGTAAAACGTTCGGCTGAATTAGTGACCAAAAGGCTGAAATTTTGCCAATCCAAAACAAACCCGCCATAAACAAATAGGGGCTAGCGGAATCCCCAATATAACTTGACCCCAGCTGAGAACTTTATACACTCACAGTGTAAAGGAAAAAAGGGTAAATGCCTAATAAAAGAGAGGTGATATTTCAGTGGTCGCGCACACGTGTGACTTTGCCAAATTACCCGTCAAAATGTTAAATGCGACTTCGTGTTAGTCAATGTATGTTTTGCGAATGGATTTATAATACGCATTTTATAATTAGGTGTTCGCGAACTCTTTTCTGTAAATACATACATACATTATAGAATATGGTACATCCTTATAAGACATCTTTGTTTGTTGATCTTACTTTAATGCGCTAGTATCAGCAAGTTCTCGTTTGAATAAAATAAGCTATTATTGTGTAGCAGATAGCATTAATAATGTCCTACAGAGCAAAGAAACCTGTATCTCATCAAGCAGGTAAAGTTGTACAGATAAGTTAGAATATATGAAACATTATCATGAAACTGGAAGCAACATTGCACCCGGGCGGTTATATCTACAAAAGTATAAAACGACTTCATGTAACTTTTTCTTCTTTATCTTTTTTGTAAACTAATGATCCGAAATTAATAGTTGTTCCAATGGTTGCAGCAACTTTCGACATAAAGTAACGATTTAAATTCTAAAGCCTCTATATATAACTTCCATTGTGATATTTCCATAAACAGTTTAATATTTGTACTGTTTTATACATTTCTCCAAAGTGTTGCCACAGTACATTCAGTTCCCTGTCCCCTGTTTTTATTGTATTGCACGCGACATTTCAAACAATACTGAGAATACGTGTGTGAACGTCAGCCAAAACATCAAACGGTTTTATAAGTTCAAACTTTGCGATAAGACACAACCCATAAATATGAAAAAGGAACAAATTAAACAATGTTACAGATTCATAAAGACAAAGCTGTTTTCATAGAGAACAGCCAACTATAACTTTAAGATAAGAATGTTAAATCACGTCGCAAAGTTATTATTTGAAACTTGCTTGGGGATGCCAGTAAAATGTATGAGACGCTTTATAGTCGTATAACTGTAAATACTGCGAAATGCGCCCATATTTCTACTTCTATCTACTTATATAGAATTTATATCACAACGTTTGAGTGATTTTTTGTTCTCGTTTTCGTTCATAAATTAAAAAGATAAATGTGTCAAATGAGTTTTGAAATAATTTGTTATATGAAATAACTGTGATTGTGACTGTGCTTCTTAACCAAACATTAGGTATATTGTAAATTAAATTTACTACAAATTTAGTTAAAACATACGTCGTTTCTAAAACAAAATATTAAATATACATACGAACATAATTAGAGGAACGTTAAAAAAATGTAATATAATAAAGTGCATATAAAAAAATAACTTCCGATCTGTTTCTTTTTTATACGGGTTCCTCTTTGAGTACAACACATATTAATCACATCACACACGCATCAATTAATTTAGAAAGGAGAATATATTTTAAAACAAAAATCTAACCATTGTTCATAACAAAGTATTAAATTAACATTATTTAACTTGTCATGTAAGCTTTGAACAAAATGCTTTTATACCATAAAAATCATTATCATAGTATCAAATAATAAATATGGATTATGCTCCAGGAATCTAGTTCATAGGCACAGTCTAAGTCTATATTTAATAGAAAAAATTCACCCCGTGAGACTCTCTATAGGTTGAGCTTGATTTTCTCTTCGCAATTAACCTACTTTCTTTAAAAAAGCCTTTATATACGTCACCTAATGTGTACGTTTAGTTAAAGTTAATAATTTCGTTTTCATGTGAAACTTTGAATTCTTTTGAAATTGCATACATTTTTACTAGTAGGATTATACATAAATTATTATTTGATTGGATTTAACACTTTAGGGGTTTCATATATTATATCTTGAACATTCTACTGCATCATATTAATAAATTGCATTACAAGTACGAATCTAAAAAATATCCTGACTAAATGCGATATTTTCAAACTGAACATAACCATTTTTTTTAATCCACCGCCATACTTACATAAAAATTTATAGAAAGGTAATGCGATATTTTGTTACGGCTACAGCTGAAAAAATCTGAAAAGCCTGATAACTATTTTTAATATTGATATACAAATTTATCCTCTAGGTTATTACAGAAAGTGATTTCTATTAAGGACTTTTTTACATGTGTGGCGACCAGTGTGTGTGACCAGTGGTAGGGAACCCACACATGTTTTAATTATACAAATTGTTTTTGAACGAAGATACAAAACATGAAATACCTCATCTTAATCTTTTAGTCTGAGCTCATCTATTTGGGTAATATTAAAATATATAACTTATATGTATAAAACGCGTTTTCCGTCAATATAGATAATATATATGTTATCAAGGTAGGGTGTTTTAAATCTCATTGTCTCGTTTGATGGATGAGAGGGCAGGCAATCGAAATGGGTTTCCTCTCTTCATTTTTTATGTTTCAAATATAAAACAGTGTGTTTGTCAAAAAGAAAGACATGATTTTCACATGATTTAAGAAGAACTAGACGCTAGTCCTGGCTCCGCCCGGATATTAAGATTCCTGTTATATCCCAAGGGAGAATTTAATTTGGGATAAAAATATCCTATCACCCAAATCAGCTCATACCCTGTCTGTGTACTAAATTTCATAAAAATCCGTTCAGTAGTTTCAGCGTGATTGACGGACAAAAACTTTCACATTTATAATATTAGTGTGATTACAAAACTTATTCCCCGTCTCATCAAAACAAATGATGTCGTAATAAAATACCGCAACACATAACAACCAAGAACTAAAACCGCATTACACGTTTTCATACAAATAACGTATTATCCATCTTACTTAAGATGACCGTCTCTGTTCGCTGATCACGTATCTTTGTATCTCAAAGGCTATCCCTTGAGTGAATATATCGTATTTCTGGATTGTTCCACGTTTTATTATAATGGTTGTAACGTGGGCCATTTTATTTACTTAATCATTTAGTTTCGTTTGTCGTTGAATTGAGTGTGGATTCTATGGGATAGATAATATCGACTTGGCAAGCATTCTAGTATTATTATAAAGCTTTTTCTATTTACCGTAGATTTAATAAGATTTTTTTTACATGGTAACAAAAATCGATGTTATACCAAGATAGGGTTTTTAAATTTCAAACAAGTCTCAATTATTAAAAAAAATGTAAATGTTTATATAAATTTGAAAAGAATTTATTAGCCCTATAACTATAATTAGTATTGAAAGAAACGGCACTGTAAATCATTTTCATTGATAAAAAATTAAATGGATATCAATTTTGTAACTGTTTCTATTAAATCAACCGAGTATTCATGACTTTGGAATTAAATTCAATTCAAATTTGGTTGCTTGTTCTTAGGCTTTATTTTAATGAATATTATTCAGAAATTCATTGATGCACCATTCAGATGATAAATTATGTAAATCGTTTTAATATGTTTTTAAAGAAAGCCTTTAAATATAACAATATATTATGGATATAGTTTCTAAACGGTTGTATATAGTATGATAATCGGTAACTAGAACACACATATGTATAAAATCCCTAGGTGTGACTTAATTGTATGCAACGACCTGAATCAGAAAAGAAAAAGTAATAAAAAGCCAGGCATCAAGAAGGAACTAAAACCTTCTACCAATATATTATCACATAATACAATAAAGTACCTACAACTCAACATGATCCTATTTAAACTGTAAGACATTATTTCCGCGTACTGGTATTGTAAGTAAAAAAAACCGAATAATGTTTCAAAATTAACTACATTGTAAAATGCTTTCTATTCACTGCTATACCCGGATTACCGTTATGCCTTATGGCTACTTAAAGCGGTCCATTCGGTGAGTTCCTTCCTCACTATCTGAAATGGTCCGCTTTGAATGACGAAACGTCCATTTTATGATAATCGCCCTATTCCATGGGCAGATAACGTTAGCACTGTTTTTTTGTAGATTTCACTCACGAATGTGTTTCACTCGTTTAGATACTATACTTTCTTTCAAAATCGATATAAAATTGATCTTTTGATACTCCATATAAACTTCTAAATATATTTAACTCAAAGGACTGACTGATATGGTGGACGAATTGGGCTGAAATTTGGCATGCAGATAGATGTAATGACGTAGACGTTCGCTAAGAAGGATTTTGATCAATTTTACCCCCAAGGGGATAAAATAGGAAATGAAAGTTTGTACCATGAAAATTTATTAACGCCGCGCTAGCAAAGCTGCGGGTAACAGTTTAATATCATTTTAATTATTCAAATAACGTATTACAGTATGAACATAGATTTGTTAATATTTCTTCATTTTAACGAAAACAATTGAAATAGAATAAACATTGTATAAAGCCTCTTCACATTACATTCTCTCATAGACCCAATTAAATTGAATCATTATTGCGTCTTTTCTACACCCACATCGAGTCTGTTTTTCTTTATTATATAAACATCATTAGACATTAATACCATTATATTCTTATAAAGCCAAGTAAAATGATACGCTCACATAGAAATATCTGAAATTAATTGAAAATGTTTATTTTGTATGTTAATATGAGGTATTGTTATTCTTTGCATTGTTGTTTTGTCGGCACGTGTATTTAATAAGGCTAGTACTTAATTATGAAAAAAGGTCGAAAAGTTAATTAAATCTTACTTTTTATTTCTGTCACGTACGCCTTTCCTTCTTTTCTGAAATTGCTTGTACTTACTAATTAAGATAGTTGTTTAATATGCGTTCAACGTAGACATTTAATAAAATACAAAGGCACATTAAACGTCCTTATAATCAATTATAACTTTTATGGTCTTCATATTTAAGGCTTATCTTTGTGAAATGAATTAACTGTTGCTGGATATTATCTTTGATATTTGAGTTTTGAGTTTTTCTCCCAGGAATGTAAACTTTATCTTAAATAGTAAACGTTTCCATCTAATTTAAAGCTTAAATTAATCAAAATATTAAACATATCACATGAACATGGTACACAAAAAATAATTCTGTATTCGAATATATTATGTGCTTGATTAATGACGAATTAATTGGAAAAATTCCATATCAGCGTGTTCTTATTATAGATAAAAATAATTATAAGGTAAATTAAAGCACTTAATGGAAATAAAATAAATATAATGTATTACGCTGTTCCATAAAGAACTACCAAAAAACTAACAATAATGCATATACATATTAAAATACAATATAATACAAATTAAATAGACGTAGTCCAAAATTTTGTGAATTCAAATTCATTGTGCCTGCAGCTCAAACAGATATAACGAAAAAAGCTGAACCTTAGAATCTAGAACAAGAGGTATAAAACAAGGCTGAAACAAAACAAATAGGTATGCAGGTCTAGAGAGGCTTACATTCTCGCTTCGCTGGGGGTGAATATTCTTCGGCTGTGTCGGTTGAAATAACCAGAGAGCGTATGTATTCTATCTCTTAGCATCGCAACACATTTTTCCAAGGAGACTTAGGTGTTTTAAATAACCAGCTGCCACTTAAGGCACATTACTGTTTTTTCAGAAAGATTATATAATATTTGAGTATAAATTAAGATTTCAGTATGATGCTTAACATAATTTCCGCATGTTAGGGTAGGGAATGTATGTATAGCTGTTTATATCAAGCCGTTTATTTCTTTTCAAATTTAGAGGTACAGGTCGAGATTATGACTATAGTTCACCAGGTTAACCAAATATGAGTTAACAGACGATAAATGTAATCTGAAACTCCATACTGCTGAAACTCCATACTTATATTTTACAAAAGGTTGACGTGAACAATGGCACAGGGATCATACACGTTCCATATTTATCCATAAGACCCATTTCTATTCTACAACCCTTTCGTTTTTATCCTTAATAAATGGTTGGGTAAATATTTTCGCAATTAATTATTGTCAAAGGGAAAGAGACGTCATCATTAGGTTACAACTGTTATGTCTACATTATTTTCATAAAAACATGTTATTTAAATACACTCAGATACACACAAAAAAACACAAAACTAGCAAATAAAAAGTTGAGCCTCATTTTGAAAGGAAAATAATATTACAAGGACGGTTAAACGGATTTTAATGATTATTGGTTTGTTGTATTTGTCTTAGCTTGAATTATAATCTTCTACTATATAAAAATAAGTCGGGTTTTCCTTCCTGACGCTATAACTCCAGAACGCACGAACCGATTTCCACGGTCTTGCATTCGTTGGAAAGGTCTCGGGCTCCGTGAGGTTTATAGCAAAAAAAATCAGGAAAAATTTCAACAGAAAAGCGGGAAAATCATTTTTCACATACAGCCATCTGGTGGCGAAACGGAGTTCGCCGGGTTTGCTAGTAATCTATATAAATCAAAATAATCGCCAAATATATTGCAAAGGGTTATGCTCGAGAACGGGACGACAAATTATATTTTTTAACGTTTTTGTTAAGTTTACGGAATGTTCTTACGGAGAAAAAAGGCGTTTACACCTCGGGTACCACCCAACACCACCACCTAAAACTATAAGAATTATTACTAATGGAGCGAAACCGGAGCGAGCTGCTGTTAAAATATAATATTTAAGATAGATATAGAAAGTTATTATGTTCAAAGAGAATACAGTGATGAAAAGTTGGTGTATTAGATATATAATTTTACAATATAGTTATATTGTGTATTAGAGTTTATATTTTCCCGAGAGAGTTTACAATATCCTATACGGATAAACTACATCGACTTAATAATTCACACTTCCGGATAATTCAGTAGATGTAATCATAAATCTACAACAACAAAGGATAAATGCTTCGTGCTTAAGTTGAATATTTATTTTCATTAGCTATTGGGAAAAGTTCGTATATGGGTTTCGTTCAATTTAATTATGTACGAGTTTATCCGTTCATTTTGCTAAATTTAATTGAAACAATTTATTTGTATACCAATATATTTTCGTGTTATTGTTTTAAAATTTTTGGGAATTCAAAATGTTGAATAGCCACTTACGTGCATTACAGTAAAATATGTGATCTATATTTATTATCAATAAACCAATTTTAAGAATTTCAACCTGCTCGTTATCGTATTCGCCGTAGTAATTATTAAACAATTTTAAAATAACGTAAATAAGAGATAAAATTCGTAACGTTATATAGATTATGATACTACTAATTAAGTACTAATGCTTAAGACGGTAAAATATATGCTTAAAACGGTGAAGGAAAACATCGTGAGTAAACCGGCATGTCCAAGAATCAAAAGTTCGACGACATGTGAAATCTGCCAACCCGCACTTGGCCAACGTGGTGGATTGTGGTCTGAACCCTGCTAGGAGGCCTGTGCTCCAGCATTGGAAACATAAATGGCCTGATGATGAATTAATGAACAATGATTTCATTTCATATTGTCTATGCAAACTTAAAGTAATCCACAGCCAAGATAAAAAGAAACGTCATGAAAAAATAACTCCCTTATCGATCCAACCCAAACCTATTTAACAACAAGCACCAGCCCGAACTCGTGTTGCTTTATTTAATAATAATTCTCAAAAGTAGGTAGATAAACTTAGCCATGATAGAATAGACGATATACAAAGTCCGCGTCAGTGCCACGGGAGCTAACTAAATTGACTTAAAATTTTAAAGCACTTACACCTTGAACTGTGAACAAGTTTATATTAACAACGCACTAAGATATAAATCTTGTTACGCCATTATAATTTGATGTGTCGTTTGAAATAAAAGTAAGAAGGAAGAACTGAAGAATAGGTGTTTCTTCATTTAGGATATAAATCACCTTAGAACGCTTAGGTACATGAAAACATCATCATATAATTTCAAAAAACACTCCTAGTTATTTTTTTACTTTACATAATAACGTACATTATTATATGTAGATAGATGTAGATATTTAAACAAAGAAATTCTTAATATTAAAAAAAAAATTGGTTGCCTGTAAAGTCAGATTTACGGGCGAAGATTTTACGTGACAGCGTCTTTTTCTCGGTAGAATATTTATTGATATGAATATTATTAAATTGCACAATAGGAACAAGGAATTGAATGAAAATAAGAATTGCACAAATTTTAACTATAGAAAATATTATTTGTTTACTAAAAAGACAGAGACAGAGACACAAGCACGCGCCGATTCAATGCGCCTAATTCTCTAGTGCTGCGCGCGCGGCCATAGATTATACACTTATATACTGGTACGCGCGGCGGACCGATCATAGTTCGGTGACTCATCGTAACGTTAGCGGGCGTTACACTTTTTCATAAGTGCCTCCGAGCCGCAACCTAATTTAAGACGTTGTCACGTCAAAAGAAATTCCAAACAGTTGATGACTATAAATTCTTTCATTAGATCACGCTAAAATGTACTAAAAGAAGTGTCGTAAATCTGCATATGCTTCAATTGGTCTGAATCAGTTATTTCAAAATAGTAATGAACCAAAAAGCTTCTAAATAATTTTTAATTTATAAATACCGATAGCCAAATCAGTTTCCATAACTTTAATTAGCTTCATTCACACTGTTAATAGTTCAGCACGTACAATTTAAAATTACGGATTAAACTTTGCAAATAACAGTTGTATAAAACCAATTGGTTCATAACAATCGTTGAATAGAGATGCCACTGAACACTTGGCTGCTTGCCTAATTAGTTTCGTAGATATGCATCATACATACTATGAAATACTGAATTGGAATGCGTCGAAATGAAGATAAATAAATATAAATATATATGGTGTCTCAGTGTTGACTTAAATAAGACTTAAAGTTGATAAGTCGGGGGTTTACTGCAGTGTTCATCATTGATAAAACATGTTAATAAGGTGTTTGCAATTTTAAACGATACTAAATTTACTCAAGAACGTCATATTTAGTGCCTTCAGATATTTGTGCCTAAGGTTAATGTCATTAACCTTTAAGCTTTGAAGTTGTGACCGCGCATTATCAAATAATTAAATCAATCAAATATCAAATAGCTATTTTTATCACATTAAACACATTTTATAACTTAAATAAATTCCTCCATATACTAACAGCCTAATTCTCTCAAACAGTTCATGGGTATAGAGTCAAATGAAAAAACATTTAAGAAAAAACGCTACGCAGTGAGGACGGGCGCAATGACACAGTGAGTGGTTAGCGAAAACGCGGGGCATAGCTAGTAAATTAATAATTCAATAATGTTTTACACTGTAAAAATAAACTTACAGCTTCTTTACTAAGTAGCAAGTATTCTCATTATATCATTAACTTGGTATTTGTATAATCTAGCTCAAAATATATCCATTGTTAGTTAATTACATACACTGACACGTGTACGTGCGGAGTTTACTTCTGAGAAATTGTTTAATAGACTTGATTTCTCTGGAAATATGTCACTGTATTTCATAGATATTAAAGAGCAAGCTGATGTGAGTTTTTTTATGAGTATTTTAAGAAAATTAGGAGAATGTTATAATTATTTTGTTAGAATATTATATGATATTTATTACCATTACTAAGTATTATATAACAATTAAACTGACAATATGAAAGAGTTTAGCTATTCTTACTTTGGTCAAACACTGTGACATGCAATATTATGGTCTAATACACGATAGACACTTGTTTTCCTTAACATTATTGTTATTCGGAATGTTATTCGGAAAAATAATACAAATATTTCATCGTATAAACGAAAGATCTGAAGACGGCGATGGCCTATAAAATCATATGACGACACTAAATATCTGAATTGTCTGTACAAAACAAAAATCAAATATTTTGTCGGCTGCCTGTGCTTGTATTGTGCTTTCATCTCACTATTTTGGGGAAAAGAATGTAAAATAGGAGATCATACTCCTTTATTATTTTTAGTTTTATAGCGTTGAATACATACATACTCCTTGTTAAATCTAAGAATCAGTTTATTTATTTGTGAAAAGATATTATGAGTTTTAGATTGTGGAGAAAAGTGACTGACACATCTATACAGACAAAAACAGACTTATCTTGAAAAGCTATGTAATTGATATGAACTATGAACTTAATGCTGCTTTCATTATAAAATTGAAAATCGAATAAACTGAAAAGAGCAAATTTTGCTGACAACAAACTTAGAGAGCTGACAGAAAAGTAACTTGTCACTACGTGCTTTATACGTTCGTTGTGAATTCAGTCTGCGAAATATGACTCGATATTTTTACTTTATTTCAAACTTGTTCACTACTATAGATATTATGTTAAATTCTTTCAAATTATTATACGTGTATGGAACTCCTTCAATAAAAATCAATAGGTAGGTAATAATATTTGTTGAAGGTAATATAACTAAATAAATTGAGTATTGAAGTAGTGGAGGAAAAGTAAACATGCCACCTGAAAGTTTTGACGCCGTTTTTAATCGTAAATTCTTGTTAATGACTAAGGAAAATATATTAACGATTTTGTCTTCTTTGACGGTAGGTACGCCATATTGGATTTAGAATAAAATTGTCAGCACACTTTCTGTTGAAATGTAGAAATCACGAACTGTTTGAATAACGTATTTGCAAGCTATAAAAATACGAGTATATCTAGTTAAACGAAAACTTGGGAAAAACTCATTTAAGTTTTATATTTTCAAGATAGCGACAACACGGCTACTCCACCCGTTTGTTACAATTGAATCAAAGGAACTCACCGATAAAATCGAGCAAGACAAGCGTTGTATCAAAGAGCGTATTACCACGTCCATACCACGCAGACGTCATTGTTGCATATAGATTCCAAATAAATTTAGGTATAACATTTTGAATTCTAAAGGAGTCGGGACTGCCAACGGAACTGACAGGCGAGTCTGTTAACAGCACAGTTTACAAACAGTTAGTAAATTTTCCGCTCGACGAGTAGACATGATACATTTATTGAAGAAAACGGAACAACGAAAATATGAGCTTATCTTGTACCGCTAATAGACGGTTTATTTTAAAATATAATGTACATTGCATTTTGGACGTTTTTCGCGTACTTCTATTTTAAATGTTTTTTCTTAATGCATCTTAAGCCTGTTGTTCTTTAAAGAAACTTTAAAATGATACATATATAATCTGCAACATTCAATTTATAGGAAGCACTTACTGCCAAAAATGTATTGTAAAGATATTCTAGCCTTACGTTTATATATATAATCGAGGTCTCTCTCTTTCTCTTTGAAATAAATTCTACGTAAATCCTTAGGATTTGATTTAATTTTATTCACATAAAACATTGTGATTCTTACCTTTTTTATTCAAATTGTGTTTTACTTGTGTTATTAAGATTAGGCTGGCGATTCGTATGATACCATCATGATGTTAAAATTATTAAATTTCTCAAACCTAACTAAACCAAATTTATATACTAAGCTCTAAAAAGTAGGTCTACCCAACACCATTAGTCACTACATAAAGTTACATTGAAGTGTCGCAAGGCTAGCTACGACAAGATTTGAAAATGTTTGACACGACCCGACCCCAGCAAATGTAAGTGATGTAAGAGTCATTCGCGGAGATAAGCCCGACGACAATTTCTTGTGCAGCCTTCACTTTGCCTATATTTATCTTCAGTAAGATCGTGCTCGATTTTAAGAGAACTGTACGTAAACCGTGAGCCTCGACGCCGATACTGTTCCAATTAATATGTATCAAAATACGATAAAATCATAAAAATGTTTCTCATTTTATTTAGGTGACAGAAGATATGATCGAATTCTTAAGATATTGTGTTATGTTAACGTACAGAAGACACATAAATATCTGGACTTCGTCGGGCTTCTTGAGCTCTTGTAGATTATAATGTGACATTTTATATAAAATAAATAGTAGTTCATTAACAAGTTATTTAAAAACTTAAATACACACTGAAAAATGTAACATAACAACTATCCTGCAAAAACCTTATTGAACTAGATTTACGTCTCACTTGAGAATTGGATTAATTCGATTTTTAGGAGTTTGATTGTATAATATTTTCGGCTAAAAATATTTCACAGCCACAATCCATTATTTGTAGAAAAGATTACAAATGATCTAAACAAAAACTCCACTTGACAACTCAAATTAAGACTTTTTATAAGAAACTTATTCTGTTTTAGAATTTATTATTTACGGTATTTTGAATTTGTTTCTATTTTATCAATCAAAATTATATCAATCAAGTGCTAAGTATCAATTATTTAAATATACATTTTTTACAGGAAATTATTTATATCCAAGCTTATAAATAGATGTATTTGTAAGTTTAAATATTGTAACATATAACCAACGCGCCACACTTTATATTTAATAAATAAATAAAAATATATATAGCACCAAGTGACATAACAGACACAAAACTCGATACAAACATATAAATAAATCATGATCATCCAACACGTATAGGCAGATATGTAGATAAACTCTCGCACCCAATACCCTTACTTATTCAATACGTTTCCATTGTTATATAAGTTACCACAGAATATATACAATGCAGTACGTTGACCGTAACAGAGAAACTTTGCGACTAGTGACAACAGCTAGCACCCCAGAGATATATGTCCGAAGATTTACACGCCCACCGGGACTAGATACGAATGAATTTCATTTCAACACTTTTCTTTTACAATTGTTTGTGGCAATCGTTATATAATGTTACGTGTGTGTTCATTTTAAATATGAACGATTTTATTCTATTTTTTTTGTTGAGGTTGTGTATAAATTTTCTTTGCTATGCAATAAATATTGTATGATTTATAATAATTGCACACGTCTTTATTATCATATGAAAAGCAATGTTATATCTCAGTAATAATTTAATTCAGTTATTATTTAATTATGAAATACATTTATTTCTGAAATGAATTAAAATTGCCTTATACTCAAATAACATTGTAATATTCTTCTGAATACTAAGAAAAAGCTCCAAAATGATAGTTCTAAATAAAAAAGAACGACAACACGGACCGCAAGATCCAAACAAAACGGAAAAGTAATTCTTTCATCGTAAATAACAAGAAGGTTATCGGGTGGAATATACACGTCTAATATAAAGGCGTTGTTCCGAACACAAATAGCGACTTACCCAAGAAACTCAACAGCAAATATGTACAGAGCCTCATCTTTCCAACTTCCCTGAAAAAGAAAAACAAAATTTAATTCTATTTGCTCCGTAAAGTTCCCTGCATTTTGGACGAACTTAATAATTGTGTAGTTTGGAGACGGAATTTTAATTTAAATGCACAAAGTAAATGAGTGAAATAGGACATTGTTAATAGGATTCAAAATAGCGGAGGTATTTTTAATTTATATATAAAGTCCTTCCATTTTCTTTTTGATGCTATTAAGATGGATTGAATACTTTGAGGTATATCAAATTAGATGGGATTTTAAACAGTTTTCTCTCGATGCTTACTTAATCTAATAACTGATACATGACATACACGAAATATTAGAATAAATGTGTCTAGGAGAAGATGTCGATGAATGAGATTTATCTAATGACTTATAAGCCTACTTAAATATTAGACAGGCTGCTCATACTCTACAAACATATATTTTACTAAAGCTTTGCATAATTACAAATCTGTTTGTTAATAATACAAGAACAATTTTAAATTTAAAATCTTTCTACAGTACTGTAAATGACCTAAACTTGATAATTTTTTAAAAAGCCACAAATTTGAAGATATAAATAAGTACAATTTTACGGTCATGTTATCCGCCTAATGCAGGCAATGTGACAGGCAATCCGAAAAATCCTGTTCATTCAAACCATTTAGCTAAGCGACCGCCCGTTCAGGTAATGGCCCGTTTAGAATAACGTTCAGACCTCAAGAGTCTGTAATCTGTATTAATATTCACTTCATCTGAAAGGTTACTAAATGTAAATTGAGTATACAACATTTTCAATTATTTTGACTGGCTTAGAATCTTTCTTTGCAAAATATGAAATTCGTGTTTTTTGAAAATGAAATGCCTATCCCCTATTCGATTCTTTATTTCACAAAATCAACTTGTATAAAACTAAAGCTCTCCAACAGACCGCACATGGATACAAATTAACCATATGAACGTACAAAAGTACTAAATAATATACGAGTATAGCGAAACATTTAAGTGGTTTTCACTCTTGAACAATTGCTACGCGTAAAATTGAAATAATGCAAAAATTGCGAGCTACACGAGTGCAATTTTCGCGAGCAATTTTTCCGTGTCATCGTAACTAATGACATGCGTGGGAATTGACGAATACCACTCAAGAGTAAAAACTCATTTCCACGCTGCTAAAGATTTATTTGTAAACGCCTATACAAATCGGTATTATAATATTACGATACCAACAATGAATAAACATACAATGCGGTTAGGATTGTCATTTGTCAGCCATCTACAAAAAAGTAACCTATTGGATTGTGGTTTTTAATTATATTCAAATCGTTAGAATATTTCAACCATTGTTTTATTTTTTATACGTTTATTGTTCATGTTGTAGAAATAGCCAACTTACTGTATTAATTTAAAATTCACCAAATTAACCAGTTAACCTTTGAAACTCTGAATATAGTCAATTTCCGATAAGAAAATTGATTATCATAGCTACCATCCAAAATTATTGTAATAAGTAATACAAATTGGGGCTTCCAAATTTTGAACAGTTCGATCATTCATCATTCGCCTGTCGCTGAGACGCTGTTACAAAATTACTGTCATTGAGACAGAGTTATAACTTCGTTTACGAAATATAAATAACTTTGTCGTATATCCCATTTCACAATAAATTACAGTCGATGCTCCGTAATGGCAGGAGATACAAATAAATTTAAGCACTTAAGTGTAGGATTTGGAAATATGCTAAGGCAATAAATAATTATATTGGAAAACGTATTTATTAAACTTAATTATTTTTTTTATTTATGTGAAACGGAGCAGACGTTTCACCTGATGGTTTGTGATCAGCGTCGGCGGTTTATAAAGTAAGAATTAGCCCTGTTTCTTAAAGGTCCCTAAATCATTTGGAAACACTCCACGAAAAAGTTGGATCTATACGTCCGTTGTGAATGAACTTTCTAAGGCGCATCGAAGGTAAGGCTTCTGTACAGCTCTCCGTTGAATACGGTCAAATGGAAGGAGTTGTTGTTAGTGCCCAGCTTGCGCCTAATGAACTCAGCATGTCAAATTTTTGTGTTGACTTTTATTTGTAAGTATAATACTTAATATTACAAAGCCATTATTGAATAAATTTGATTTACTACGCGGGATATCTGACTATTTTTCCCTGAATATGATACAGGCTGGCACAATAAATTACACAAAAGTTTTTTAATAGGATCATTGTCATAACGATATTATATGTGCAGTATAGTAGGTATTCGAGTTTAAGATCCGAGACGGTCAGGCATTCCTATTACAGGTACTACAATGATGTGTCTTTCTAATCCAAAAAAAATCTTATTTATTTTAATTATAGATTCACAATTTTAAATGCCATTTACAAAGACGCATACTACGCGCCTCTTTAAATAAATAAATAATTAATTACATGTACTTGTTTACCTTTGGAAATAGATCTCTATAGAAATAATCGTAGAAAGAGAGGATCTAGAATAGAGATTTAGTTTAAATCTCTTTACTTTGTTTTGTTGAAAACGACTTATAATTCGATCTGTATTTCATCCGTAAAATTTCGCTTACAATCAGTAAACATGTCACGATCGAAGCTATCGCGTCGCTGTAAGAGGGTAGTTTACTATTTTAGTATTTACAATTTTGTTTTTGAAATGGATTTACAAGTTTACCTGTTTTTATGAATATTTTATTACGTTTAATAATAATAACTCTTTTGGAACGTATGCATATATAGACATATATACCAAAGATATGAGGAGAGGGGGAAGGGGGGGAATTTATAACAGTTCTGATCCTAATGATTTCTTGTTTGTAACGATTTAACTTTAAAATTTCTCAATCGATTTCAAAAATTCTTTCGAAAGCTCCACTTACTAGTATCTTCACTGCCATTAAAAATAAATGGTGTATTATAAGTTTAGGAATATACAAAAAATATTTATATAAAATACTTTTATATGTATGTGGCTATAAGTAACATTTTAAACATATATGTTTCGAAATAAAAATTAAAAAATTATCGCAATGTTTCGATAAGTCAATTTGTTTGTGACTACAGCATTACTCTTTAAATTCATTGGTGTCGAAGTCATTTATACAGTTTCAAATAAAGGCGAGTCAACAGCACAATTTTCTCGAATAAGCCGAACAAAAAACTAGAGCAAACATGTAATAAAAGCCGCCAGATACTGCCCTTTTGAAAACGGGAAAACCAGAAAGTTTTATAAAATCCCAAATCTACAAACAATTTTGCTTCAGCTCGAAACTAAAACTTCTATCTTATTCATCTATTTTTACAGTTCTATAACATTACTGGGAGCTTTCGTTTATTTTAGTGTTTCCTCTGTTTTTTTTATGTGATTAGTGAAAATTTATAGTATCATTTATAGTTTATGTAGCTAAATGCTGTAATACAAAGTTATTGAAATAATAGCAAAATGTAATATTCTAGAAAATTGTTTTTATGAATATTTAATATGACATTTGTACATGAAATTTCTATAGTAAATGAATAAATACCAGACCAACATCAATTATTTTCATTTTAAATATAGTTTCGTAATAAAATGTAAATTATTTTGAGACTAATTTTCGTGTCGATGTTACAGTCAAACCTCATTGCCGGACTAAATCGCTTCTGACTGCAATAGTAGTCAGTCAAAATTCTTTTGATCTTTGTCCTGCCAGACCGAGACGTTTTTAAGCGTGTGACCGGGAGTCGAACCCGGGGCCCTTCGGTTCTACTCTCACCGCTATACCAAGGAGGCGATCAAACATTATAAAATTTAAAATATTACAGTTATAAATATTTAAAATGCATTTACTTACATTTGAAAATTTATTCAAAGAACTATCGAAGTGAGCTCTGTCCACATTAATCTTTGTTATGAGTCAATGCGCAGAGCAACTATATCTTTTGTCTGAGCGCCGAGTTGCTGAATGATTTATTATGTATCGCATCTACCTAGCGATTTGTTTTCCAGGTCTTCGCTTTTGATACGCTACGAAGTGCATTTACCTGATGAACCATATTCATTTAAAAGTGCATGAATAAATATACTTTTTTATTTATTCTAATAATGTAGAACATGATACAAACTCGACTTTCATCGTATCTAGGTAGATATTATAAAGACTTAACTATAAGAAGAGGTTTTGTATATCTCTTTATTGGTATTTCTAACTTGTCATTATTTTTAACACATTTAAAAAAGTTCATTTTTCACTTCGAATTCAATTTAATAAACCATATGTAAATATTTTTTTTAATATTTTTATTGTTTATTGTTTTGTTATTTCAATAAAATAACAAGAAATATAGTCATTTTATTAAAGATATAAATATGTATATTCAAATTATAATAATAAGTAAAGGACGTAACGTATAAAGCAATTTATCTTATACCTTTAAACGAGCAATTCTTGTATATATATATATGTATATATATATAATTGGAATCTCGGAATCGGCTCCAACGATTTTCATGAAATTTAGTATATAGGGGGTTTCGGGGGCGATAAATCGATCTAGCTAGGATTTTTTTTTAGAAAATGTCATATTCGTGTTTTTTTCGTGTTTTTTTTTTTCCTGACATCTATTGGTGAATAATAATACTATTTTGCTTCGTAGATAGCTGGACAACTGAAATAACACATAGGCGCTTTTTTATACCGATATTCCTACGGGATACGGCCTTACGCGGTTTCAACCGCGGGTCACAGCTAGTGAAAATGTTAAGCATTTATTTATTACGAACGACTTTGATCGACATCGTATGATCTCGAATACGTGGAAGGTACTTCTGTAAACAAAAACTTTCCGTTCCCCACTCAACAAGTAACAGCGATCGGTTTATGAAATACAGATCTATTTGAACAGTTTGTCAAACTCTCGAACGATTAAAACAAAGTTTCACAGGTAAATTGACTCATAGTTTGCTTATTGAAGACAAGTCGGGCGTGAAACAGGGTATACTCTGTTAGCTCCAAGCACCAAGCGTTCGCGGCCTTCGCATACGTACCATTTGAAGTTGGAGAACGCTCTGCTAGTTTGTTCTATGAAATTTTGGACTTTGACCCAATTTTGTAAAGCATCGAACTCGACGAGATGTTCATGAAACTTTTAATTATTACAAGTCAGAAAAAACCAAGTGAAAATGTTGTGAAATTGCGGGCGGCATTGGCCTAATTTGGCGACGATGGAAAAACATGCGCATTGTATTAAAAATGTGTAATTTTACTTAATACATGTAAAATTCAACACCGAATTCAGATAAAACAATCGAATACGACCTCGCCGCAACCTTATTGGATTAGGTTACGAATTTTGTACATACCATACGAAAGTACAAGGAATTGAACGAGAAATTTACTGAAATTTGGTGTCAATTTTATTTAAACATATTTCACAAATAGATTATATATTGAGTTAAATTTCCATTTAAATTGCAAAAATAAAAAAGTTGATAGCTCAACATATGAAAATAAATATGTATAAGAGTAATCCGATTAGTTCTGACACAATAGACTTATGTTTTCCTCATTATAATTAACTTGCATTTTTCACACATAAATGAAAACGTCTTTAATAGGAACTAAAAACGCTTTTTAATTATACATTTTGATTATACTCCAAAAAAATTTGTTGTAACAAAGAAATCTTCATAAAGTATTGCAGAACCATTCAGTAAATCAGCACGAGCAATGCATTAAAATAATTTTTATACGAAGCGATACCGTCTGCGTTATTTTAACAGCTATAAACAGCAACATCATTGTTTCAGATTGCAATAAACTTTCATAAAACGGCTTTATATCTGTTCGCTCATATTTTGTTAATAAGCATAATTATAGTTTAACTTTTAATCAATGTGTATATGGAAGGGTCTTATTTATACTTAAGTAATAAAACATTCTGTTAAACCGATATTGGATCGTTTTTCTTTTATTTGTTATTTATTTTATGAGTCAGCATATGTACACATTAATCAGTTACAAACGTTTAATTATGCGTAGTAAAAATGTATGTAATTAAATATAACATTATAAATTTAATGCTCAATACAGCTAAAATGTATATGTTAAAATTGTTGACCCAGTCACCTGAAACGGTAAGTTACAAATAGTAGCGATAAATATACATGTAGACATACAAAAGGCCAAATAAATTGCTGAAACAGAAGGCTTTAAAGCAATGTGTTACAAGCGAAGCGAGCGCAGTTTTGGACTCTTATTAAACGAATTCATCATCTTGAATTGCAAGCCGTTGAGAATCGTACGCGAGGTTTGATTAACGTACATTGGACACAGATTTTTGATTTCCTCAATGATTTTTCAACATTCCGGAATAAAATTATTAAAATTCAATTGAAGATTCTTTGACACAATCGAATTCAACGAATATCACCCAAAACCAACTCCGTTTTATAGACCTAGATGTTTTCTTTCGCCTAACAATTTGCCTACCTTGCCTTTATATAAATTTCCTTTCAAGACCAACAGAATTTCAAAGAGATTCCAACAAGAGATTCTAAAAGACGTACCGTCTTTTGGAATCTCGACTCTTCTATCTTCAATTCCAAAAAGCATCGTTCAGTATACTTTTTGTTCTCTTAATAAATATATCATAAGAGTCTATAGCCACTATACAAGTATTTACTATCTTGTATATAATCTCAATCACACAAAGGACTTTAACAGGGCAATATAAATTCGCAAAAAGTGTAACTCCCGTCAGTTATAATCCCTTCGTAGCATAGCAATAAAGCATCGTAGTATCCTACTTTTAAATGCATGTCCTATACAAGCCAGATACGTTATTCACACTTACATGTAAGCACATCGGGAGTGTCCCCAGCTCAACTAACAAGATACGTGCTTTTGCATCAACCAGTTTTATTACTTGCATTTTTCAGTTCACACCAGCCTCTTATGGTAGAGTGGGTTCATATAGGTGCTATATGCATTCGAATACACTAATGGTAACAGAGGAATGTAAGATTTTTAGTATAATTTTTTGTTTGTACGGGTATAAATAATTTGTTTCTGTTTCCTGTTTGTTCGGAGGTTAAGTGAATGTTGGATTTTAATTGGTTTTAAATTCAAAGAACCAACGTTATAAATGATTTAATGACATTCGTGTAAAACTGAATTTTTATTGGTCATTTACTAATAAAACATTTATTACAGTTGATTTTATCTTTTGTCTGTATAGACAATATCCATAAAATTAAAGATTGTTTTCATGGCATATTAAAAATAATAAAAAAATGTACATGAACACTACTTGATTTATCCTCCCTAAATGTCCTCTGAATCTTTAAAAAACGTTAAATGTAAGCGAATGTCATTTATACAAAATTCATTATGGACAATATGAATAGAGAAAAAACGTCAGCCCTTGGATGTGGGTGATGTAAATATTTGATCAAATAAACGACGGGCCCTTCTCACTGTTGAGTGTATGTGAAAACCCAAATTCTCCGTATATTTGCTTATAAATTTTCTATGTAAAGATCCCCTTGCCGTTTTACACTTTGGTCATAGCGTTTATGCGGTCGCTGATACTTATGAACATTTTAAAGGGATAATGAGCTATATTAACTCGGCAAAATAATTCTAAGGTACTAGTTTGGTTTATTTGAATTCCACAAACACACACATAATTACCAGACTACTTAGTTATACTTTTATATCTTTTGTATATTTTGTTTTTTCGTATTAAATATCGGCATCAATATAAGAAAGAGCTAACTACAACGTCGTTATAGTTAATGAATACTAATTAAAACGATTAAAACTACAACATGTATTAGAGCACATTTACAGAATCTGTGCTGACTGTTTTTTATACCCGTTCATGCCTATTACAGCCGTAATATCGTAACTCAGGCCGTCAGGTGCAGCTGCCGCCAACGACTCGGAGCGATTAACCCATTTGAGGGCTCTGAAACGACCAACCATTCAAAGTAGACCCCTGAATAACATCATGCCCCCCCTCCTCCCATCATAATCGACAAGAAATCGGAGGGGTGTGGGAGTTTTTGTTCAATGGTTATCGCTCTCAAATGGAATGTTTGCCGTAGTGCCAATACTTGGAGATTATCGATATAACGCTTTTCGATTCGGTGATTGAAATCTGTAAGCTATTTACGCATTGACATCTGGACTCAATAACCAAGAATGAATTGGAAATTATATTTTACATTTTTTCCTGATATTTCTACGAAATATAAGATTTCTGGGTTTTATAAACACAATTAGGTATATACATGGTGAGTTTTTAATTGAAATGATATAACATGTGAAAATGTTATCCATCAGTAAATATAGATAAAGAAGTCGGCTTTTTAACAGTACAATATTTTTACTAATGGGCCTGAATCTTTTACTTTAGTTTTATATAAAACTTTTAGATCTTAGCATAGACCACGCTCAGTTGGATACATAAATCACCAAATATCTCTTAGTACGCTGGAAGTAAACGTTTTTCACATCGGTTTCAGCTCATTGAACATTCTTTTTAGGAGCGAAGAAACTTGTCCCTTGCCAGAAGGACACATTTTTTGTAAAGCAATTGTAATATTTTGCGGACATAATGTATGCCACTGCTGGTTTGTCTATAGTATGTAATCACCCCCGCCAATGAACCTTTGTAGAGATAGGGCGTCTGCAAATGCGTTGTCCGCTGAAGAGGTGAAGGGTGAGGGATAAGGAAAGTATTAACAACGGAATAAAGCAATGGACTGCAAAGGCGAAGAAAAGAATACGGCCTCCGGCTTCCCCATTCACTGATAGAAACTCTTACTACTATTTCGCGCCAATCTTTATTGGCGATATGTTACCTGCCCTAGTGGCCCAATTCGTGCCGAATCGTACTCTTTTCCCACACATGTGAAAATTTAATAAAAAATGAAAAAATACAATGTGAATAAGACATCTGCCACATCTTTCCTCAAAATGGAGAGAGGTATCTTTAGATAGTAAAGAGATTAGTGGCGATGACGTAATTAATACGAAATAAGGGGCTAACAAATCATTCATATTATTATTTCATACTTTGTATGTAAGTTTAGCTAAGTTTTTTGTGCCCGGAATTTATTATTTAAAGTCCTATTTTGGTCAATTCCATTATTTAGTTCAGCATTTACAAAATAACAATAAACATTTTATTAAGAATTATTTGATTTATTGAAAATTTGCTCAACCAACTCGCTTGATATATCACATATCAGTATTTTACCAGCCTGACCTTCGACAAACTCTCATCGGAGAAACAAGCCTAAAACAAACCTCAAATCCCGCAATCAAGTTCGTGGGCCACTAAATAATGCCCAATCATTGAACATATCCTAAATAACATTTTGTAATTAGAGCCTCTAACATGTATCCCAGTATCCCTTTACAAGCGAACTTCTATAATAGGTTTGGACTTGACCCTTGTCACAAAACTAACTTCTATTTAACTTCGTAAAGAAGTATATCAATAAACGTAAAGGCATGTCTGATTTCCACGAAAAGTGTATTAAAAAGTTAGAGGATCCATTTTATTGCATAACTTTATTCATACTCGTATAAACAAAGGGAAAACCTCTGCTTTATTGTAATTATTTATCATCATATTCGAAACTACGTGTCAGATACGACGTGGTTCGAATAAAATATGAATTTTATGGTGACTTAATTTGTCCTTTCAGATACAGTTATCATACTAACTAATATTTAATTGTAATAAGGTAGTTCATGATTTTAATTGAATGTTAAACTTATAAAAGCATTGTTCGCTTGAGATAAGCTAAGCTTTATATAATCAGCATAATGTTTTAGATAAATTACCAAAAAGAAAACCAACTCCTATATCTAAAACATACTGTCAAAGGCAGATCAGAGTGATTATTAAGCCCTGTCCATTTAGTTCTGTTCACTCGCAGTAAATATGAAGCTATTTTGACGCTATAATTTCATTGAAGGTAACGATAAACACTGGTAGAATATTTACCAGCACGTCCAGTATTAAGTCATCCGCATGAATTCGATGCGGGCAATATCACAGGTAAGTATACTATATACAGGTTTGAGTAAACAAATGCTGACACAGCGTTTGTTAAATAACATTTGTGCCTGGGTGATTCACTGATTTAGAATAGTATGCCTTAGGTGAAATGGACATTAAACAAATAAGTGAAAATTTAGAAATTAAAAAAACAAATTGTCATGCCGTCTATTTCCAATAATTATTAAGAATAAGTAGTAAGGGTAAGAACATACAATTATTAGATATTAATTAACCACTATTACCCATATTGATTCAAAGTAATTCGTAAATAATACATAACGATAAACAATAACATTTACGGCGAGCAAGGTTTTGATTCACTGTAATTCCAATAACCATACCACCACTTTAAATCATTACCGTTAAGAACGTTAACGATACAATTTCAAAATATTTGACGTAACAACGTGTTTCATATTATAAGCGATATAATTTTATAATGTTTCCATTATCTCAATGAATAACGATTGGTAACAGCAACCATTAATTATGCAAACAAATAATTCACACCTTAACTAGCTATTTTATTGCTTTACAAACTCGGAACAAATTGTTCAATGCTTAAGGCGTATTCGATATGTTACATAATACATTATCTTGACTGCTTCCTAATATATTAGAGACATTAAATCGTGTATGCTCTATCATTTATACCTATCGAATGTAGACTAGACTAACACTAATAACTTGCTATATCAAACAATATTAATCTGCTATGTCTTATAGTTTGTGATAGATAGATGTATATTAAGGAGGTAGGTACCTACTTAAATGGTGGTTTTGTAATAAAATTTTGTAATTCTTACTACGATCACTATACACACAAAATACCTTTAAACAAAACAAGATATCTAGAACTGTGTCCTCAAAACTTCCTTATTTATCGTTCACTTGTAAATCGTTTTACAAATTTACGAACCCCAATTTCCTTTTCAGTAACCAGATTACGTAAATTGCTAACTCGATAACCAAGCAGTACCTACAAGGTGATCAGGACCGCACCACAAAACGATATTATGATCTTTTTATATAAACGGTTTAAATTATGTTTTTGCCTCTCATGTCATACGTAGGCAAACTGAAACTTCTTTTTACAAAGTTTGACAAATTTCCCAAGAGAGTTTCATGAGCTTTTATCATTGTAATTTATATCTGGTATTGTCACCTCTGGAGCTCTATTAAGAAGTGCATGAGGCATTTAACTTTAGCTCCACTTCTGTTCACCTTTATATTTATTTATTTATTACTCTTTAACAAAAATTGTACAAGAAACTTAAAAATATATACATATATTAATAACCATTAAGAAGATGAAGAGTACAATTTGTTAGGCGGCCTTATCACTCAGAAGTGATCTCTTCCAGGCAACCCGGGCAAAAGGTAACAAGCATTAATTGAGTACTGGCGGGTCGAGAAACAGAATAGCAAAATAACTTACAAACATATACATAATATAATATATACATATACACATACACATTACATTTATATTTAATTAATTACAAAACCTACGATCGGTTTTGGAACAACATCGTCGATATTATTAGTAAGTTGATATAGTGCTATATTTATTTACTAAAAATGACACAAAGATTAACTATTACAAGTTATTAGATTGTATTATTTTATTCTAATTTTAGATTACGATTAGTAATACAAGTGCAAGCTAAAAGAACGTTTTAAAATAAAAATAATCTTAGTTTTTTACTGTGTACTTTAAGATGAGTATATATATATTTTCTCTAAGACATACTACTTATGCTAGGTAGAATGTAGGTTAAACCATTTCTTGTAATCTAATACATTGCACATTTATGTATTCAAATTATCTATTGTTTTTTACTTAGGTAATATACACAAATGCAATTGTTTCAGATTTTAGTTCGTAGGTAGGCAGGTACTCATAAGCTTATATTAAACATTAAACATATTATAGAATGATTTATTTAAATTACTAGCTTCCCGCTCACGGCTACGTCCGCCTCCGTATTGTTCTTACCTTTAAAACCTTCCCTGGACTATTCCAGCCATTCTCGAGTTTTAGCGAGACTAACGAACAGCAATTGACTTTTATATATATGAGATAAAATTAAAGGCAATGAAATATGTTAAATTCTTAGGACGTTTTCCACCCTATATATATACAAATGAGGAAAATATTTATTTAGAAAAACGAGATTGATGTACGCTAGAGTACATAGAGCTAAATAAAGTATCGTTGCCATGTGTACATATCGCCCCGTATTCCGATTTCAGCATAAGCTCCTGTCACGTTTGCCGCCAAAAGTGTTTGGCGTCGAGCGGCCGCCATCTTAAAACGTGACGCCTGACGAGCGCATTCGTTGACGTTTCCCTATTGAAATTCATTCTCTTTCATTTCCATGCTTTTTTATTTAATGGCCAAAATTATAAAAAAAGGTTTTGTTCACAAAATTATACCTTTCGTCAGCTTTTAAAGAAACTGACAGCGATTGTTTTTTTGCCTTGTTATTTAATTATAATATTATAGTTTGTGAACTTTTTTCTACGGCTGACTATTCACATTCTTTTTAAATTGCTGCGTGGATAAATCACCCGATTGCAAATCTAATTAAACTTGTAAGGGAACATTTCCTGGAACTAGCTTTTTTTATTTAAATAAGTGAACATAAAGTGACATGAATCTTTAAAGATTCATGTCACAAACGTTATAGACCGATAAAATTTAACTCAGATTCTAAGATAAACTCTGAGATAAACAAGCCAAAAACTGATACATATAAGTAACCAAATCCAACATCCTTACCATTCTACAGTGTCATCCGATTCAAGAACTCTATTTGTGGTTTTTGCTTAACGATATCACCTTAATACAAAACCTACGTTCAAACATACATACCTACATACAAACAAATACAAAATTTGTAATGCAGTATGTACCTACCTCTACAATCGATAATATTGAATCGGGAATGCCAAATATGGGACATTGGACTTTACTTCAGTATCATAAGTCAAAGTGCTTAACCGTTGCCAGGTGCGAAGCTGGTGTAATGCGATCCAATTACTCGACCGCAATCAACTAATCAATGGCACCGCATCATAGCGAATATTTCAAACACTACTGTCGAATTTATCTGAAATAATTTTGAAAAAAAAAAAGGTTTGTTAAGATAAATAAAACAATGAATAAATTCCGTTCATGTTGTCTATAGCTCAAAAAATGTTATCTAATGGAAGACGATAAATCAGACTTTTAAGCTAATTGTAATTATCAATTATTTAGTAACATAAATTGATGAATTAAATGTGTGATGAATGATGATTAATTGAAATAATTGATTAAAATAAATTGATAGTACCTAAATCATATCATATGTTGATATCCATATTTTTAACACGTTTGTTTTTGCCTTCAACTGTATGTTTGTTTCTAGCCCACTCTTTTAGACTTGATTTACCCACTTTAAACCGACAAATTTAAATTTCAATCTTTATAAACTTAAACTATCAAGGACCGATGACAATAGAGTTTATCCTATTATCCAGATTAGGATCGCCAGGATTAAATAAATTCCTTACGTATACTCTGTAAAACAGCAAATGCGACACATTAGTTTATTCTATCACATAAGTGTGTTCTTTTTTTTTTAATTTTATTGAAATTTTGCATTTATCTTTTCCCTTAAATTAATTTCAATTCAACGTGTCGGTCAAAGAAATCAACATAATCAACGAAAACTAATGTTACGCACATTATTAATAAATATTATTGCTGTTCTTATTCATACTCGACTTGTACATATAAATATATCTACAAAAATGCTGATACCCGATTACCTACACAGCCACTTTCGCGTTTTTGTCCACCAAAGTAAAACACAACGATGCTCCACAGTATTATCACCAGGCCCTATATAACGCGACACAAAAACCTCATATTAAATCCCCATCCCAGTTCCGCCTGTGCTTGACAGCATACTGACCTTCCTAACTTGGCCACTCACCAAAATTTTCTTTCACACTCACTACCAAATAAGTTTCTCTAATTGGTTTTATTTTTCTCGACTGTAATATAACTTTATCTCTTAGTCATTGATGGCTTTAGGGGTCGTGATGAAGACGTTAGAAGTTCGTTTTACTCTCAAGTCTATTATTTTTATCAGTTGAAAGATCGCCTAACTTATATTGCGTAAATTACAACCTCTCTGGCGTGTAATTACAATAAAATTGTCGTATAATGCATATATTCATAATATAATTTATAGGTTAGTCTATATTCATCAAGTAAACCGTTTTTATTAACTCAATGCTTCGCATCGCAACTGTTCAAGTAGTTAAGTCATAGCGTTCTCTCCTCAAAACTATCTCATGAAATACTATATTTGAATAGAGTAGATAGTGAAATGAGTGATCAAAAGAAACAATATTATATACTTTATCTGTACTGTTCCGAACTGTAAGAAATATCCGTTATTATTTTTATCAGTAAATTTATAGCCTCCTAAATAATTATGTTGACATTGTACTCAAATAATTTATGGTTGACTTTGATATATTCCTAATCGATTCTGTCAGTATAGCGCATCCCTGGCAACGTGTCAATGATCCGATTGCCTAAAGGCTTATGCACGAATGTCGTCTATCGTCAAATTAATGTTGTAAATTTTAGCAAATATTTTGACACTTCAGTTCACGCAATAATAATCGTATTGACATCGACATGATGTTGAAAACATATCTGTATATCGTTTGACTATTCCTACACTCATGTATTTCAAAATTAAGCAAAATTGTGTTTTATCTTTTATATGGTATACCATCAGGTCAACATAATCGTATATCGTAGGAGTATTGTAAAGTATGAGAGTATATAGCACATGTTTCGTCGATTTTATATTGTGTATCCATAAAACAAGGAGAGAATAGAATAGTGTGTTTGGGTATACTTTTATATAGACAGTAGTTATACTACTAAAAAATAGTATGTACTTATAGGTATATAGTTCTGCAATGATAAATTTATATTTTAGCAGTGAATCTCCTTAGTAATAGAATCACGTGGCGTTATTAATGTGTGAACGAACCTTTACGCAGTATGCTGTAGGAACTCAGGGCTCCGGCGGTCAAAGAGCTTACATAATAATAACTTAGGGTATGCCCACATGCACATTTGCTCAACATTTATTTTGCTTTTTAATATTATTCTCTATCTGAAATGTGATAGCAGTGTTATTAATATAAAATTATAACAATAGCTTTGTATTTCACCAAAGCAAAACATGTGTTAGGATAAGTGCAGATACTGGCTTAGCACAAGATAAATACTTCTAAGATGAATCATGTTTTATCATAAGATATGTAAAACAAATTTGCCTCCTACAATACAACGAAAAGTGAGCAAATAATTATTACTGCATAACTAATACTTATAATCGTATTTTAATCGTTTATCACAGAAGTATTACAATCCTCAGTGAAAATGGAATTTTATTTAAACGCTACTTAAAGTCACATAACAAATCGCATAGCTATATGGTTCGAATTCTCATTTGCAGGAAGGATTAAAAACGTAAACAATTGGCCATTAAACGTAATGTATCGCAAATAACGTGTTCATATAAACAAATAAAGGCGAAAGGCGGGCGAAATCTGAAGGGAACACTTGGTAAACTTCACGTACACATTTTACGATGTTGTATTTTTTCACAAACCCTGGGCGTCTATTTATCTTTCATATTCGTTTCAATCTTGTTCATAATTTTGTGTGCCCGCTATATATTTTCTGTAGTATATTTTATAACGGCGCTTATCATTTTAATATTCGTAGGCTTTCCAAGGATTTCCTCGTATGATATGAATTCAACAGCGATATTAAAGCCATCTGTGTGAAACAGCTTTCGTATGAATATTTAATTTACTGTTCTTTCTTTTATAACCAAATTTCCTTAATCTTTTCTTTCCCTATATTCGCATTAATCAGCATATAAATAAGGTTTTTATATTTTTGCAGTCATTAGGACTTATATCATTTAACGACGTCTTTATTTGATCAATAATTCCATGTGTATAATTAGTAAATTTCAATTGAAAATTAAGTGAAACTTAAATGAAAATGCTTATCTCGTGTATACTATGGAGCTAGTAGAAGATTCATTTGATATCTAATTCAGAGATAAATACCTAAAAATAGCTATTATGATGAACTTCAAAAAGCTTAAACCACATTTACACCTCTACAAATGCATTGCATTACAAACCATAAATCGTTCATATAAATGTAATTTTATGACAAGCTCTCAAATACATGTAATAAACAAGCCGCAGTTTACTAAAAATTACAATACATGTGTCAAGACACAGTCAAGAGCGTGTCGGGCCGATGTAATGTTCCGCATTTTACTCGAATAAGAACTGACACATAGCTCCCTCTCTCGGTGCTTCTATTGAGTTGATCGAAATGTTTCACCAAAATACAATTGGTCGAATGTTAAACTGGTAAAGCCCACTTAAGTGTGATAGTTTTCCTTTTAACTTCATTATTAGTATGTATTACTGTGGTATCTATAGCGAAACAATTCATCAATGGTTTATAAAATCGATAATCCAACAAAATTTCTGAATACCTATGAAACAAACGTACAGACATGGCGAAACTATTATTTATTAACTACGAAACCCGAAAATCTATTCTTAATCTCTAGAATTAAAAATTTGCATCAATGATATATTAGTGTATTAATATATTTAATGTCTCTATTATAAAAGGAAATTTAATATACTAAACTCATTAGGGTGAACATAACCTCAAAAGTAGACGTCACCAAAGGAAAAAAAGAGCACGGAAATTTTCGAAATGAAAAATCGTTCTATGCAAATACTTTGCATTCATTTGAATTGCAAAAAATAGTTTCATCTTACTTTTAAGTCGCGTTTGAAAAAGCTGTGGTGGACGCTTTCGAATAAGCATATATTAAAATTTTATTCAGACCAAAACGAATATTTTAATCTACAGACAACCTAGAACTGCATCCGTAATAAGATGAGTAGCTATGTATACACACAGCTATACATCCCTACTAATACTTATTATTAATGCGAGAACAACTCTGTTTGTCTACCTATATTTTCCTCACGCTTAAATCAATTAACCGATTTGGATAAATTTTGTACAGATATAGTTTAAGACCCTAGAAAGGACATAGGGTTTTTGTTTCCTCGGAATACTCACAGGAACAATCTATTTTTTCCATTGACTGCGGTTGCTATACGCGATCTAGATTTATGCGGTTGAAGCCGCGGGCTTAAATCTAGTTGTGTATAAAGCGATTCTAAGACTAAAATAACGTTAAATTTCGTAAGTATATTTGTACCGCGTTATTATAGATTAGTGCAACATAGACCTAGAGATTATTCTATAGGTAAAACGACAATAATATAAATCATTATATTCAATTGAAAAGAGAAATCATTAATAATTTTAGAATTTTTATAGTCTGTGTCTTCATCCAATTTTAGAATTTTACAAGTAATAATAAAATTAACTTTTAAAATATTTGCGGGTAGAGATTATCAAATATTAAGGAGATGGGATATATTTTATACATCACATTTAAGTCCATATGTCTAAACCACAGATTACACATCTAAACTGTATACTATAAAGGTGTATTTCTATTTGCTTTATATTTTTTATCATATACTTAGTTGCTGAAGAAAATACACTTTTCGTAGCAATTTTGCCTGGTTCCTCGCAACTTGATGGTTCACAAGGTAATAATTTGATGCTGCAGTAATTTTCAAGCTCATGACGTATTCCGCCTTAAGCATTTATTATAATATTTTAAAGATGTAATTTTTAGTTTTATAGCATTGAAATGCTGTTATAAATGAGAAATTTTGAAAGAATCGGCCACCCGAGAGGCTAGGCGTTGCTACGGTTAGGCAAAAAACGCGGGTTCGTATCCCGCCTCGTGATCAAATTTTTTCTATTTTTTCAAAATTTCTCATTTTAAAGATTTTCCAAATTAAACAGTTTAATAAGCATATGTCTCATTTGGATGCCTAGGCCTATTGTGAGCAGAGAAGAATTTATCGTCTAAAATTTTAAATGAAATAAAAAACTAATAGTAAAATCATGATTGAATTCTCAAATTAGCATAGAATAATTAATTAACCTTACCAATGTTATGTACGTTATAGTCTGTCTATTTTTTGTTTATCTTTATTTCACGTCGCAACGAAACGATTTTATTATAATATATGACCTCAAACCCGCGGCGTTTCATGTGGTACTCGGGGAAAGATAGCATATTTGTTAATTCAGTCTAATATTTATCTCTGTGCCAAACTTCATATAGATTCGATCATTTGGTTTTGTGTGAAAGAGTAACAAATACCCATACATTCTAAAAAACTTTTGCTTTTATTATATTAGCCTCAAGATAGTTAGGAAGCTTAAAAATTATATAGGCTACTTTTTACCGAGGTGAAACATTTCATTTGAATGTAAAATTAATTCTCAAAGCGAGAAATAACGGTCATGTAAGATTCATATTCCGTGTACTATTGCGGCAAATTCAACAATGTATTTCTATACATTAGTTCTAGACAAATGAACGTAATCACCTTCGTTTTAGAATACATTAACAAAAATAAAGAAAATCACGCTTTATGGTAGAATCACTAAATTATCTCATTTGCTTCTATACAGAGAATACGTAAGCAAATCGCTTAATACTGGACATCCTATTCAGAACAATAAGATAAACTCTTAAATTAATGTAATGTCACTGATCCTGTATATTTGTACAAAGTTTGAATTAAATCTGTGCGTTTAAAGCTGGTCAAAATAAGTCTGAAGGAGATCGATTACATAAAAATGTACAGGTGAAGCTTATAAAAGCGTGTTAAAAATTTATGATGTGACCAGATAACGTGCTAATTAACGACTACAAAGCAGATTAATGGATCTTATATTAAACTACCTTCTGTCCGCGGCTTCGCACGCATTAAATTCAGAATAAATTAATAGATGTTATTGTACCTGTAAACCTTCCCCTTGAATCACCCTATCTATTAAAAAAGTCATCAAAATCCGTTATGTAGTTTTAAGGATCTAATCATACATACATACAGACGCGGGAAGTGACATGCTTTATACTATGTGAGCTATGATGTCAAAAACAATGAAGTCGTGTAACAAGTAACCATTATATTAAATACAAATAAAAAGCCCTTTCTTATAATAGTAAAGAAATAATATCTAAGTACATATTACATGGAATTTATGAATCCTAATTCTCCTTTACCATTCATTTAAAGTTACTTAAGTAATTTGAAAGTTCAATAAAAAGTGGATACTTAAATATATTTAGAATATATAGAAATGTTTGAGATGAAGTAAGGAAGCGTGGATCTACCACCTAAGCCTTGGTTAATTGAGATCGGTGTGCACTTACACAGGATTAGCTCCTTGATTCGAACGAAGCCCTATTTTAGTTAGACCAGTATACAATTTCATGATTTAAAATGATTTAGTGAAAAGGCAATATGAAATTTCCGCCTCGCAACACGTGGAAAAATCACGTTGTCTGTATTCGTTTGGTTTATTCATATACGATTGATGATTTCAGCCTGCTTACATATAATTACAATTTAGAATTATAAAATGTTACAACAAAGTGTATTTTGATAGAATTTTGTATAATTTTAACTGGGTGTTAAAAATTACATAAATAATATCTAAACATTAAATCATTATACACAGTTGAGATTTAATCCGTAGCAATTACGCGAACTAAGCACGAAAACACAGCATTACCAACCAGCCTATAATCACAACTTCCCTGTAAACCTATAGCATTCTCAAAGAGTCACTCACCTCTGTCCACGCTACGAACGCACACACTCAACCGTTAACCATACACATTCATGTTGCACGTAGTAATAGTAACATGTACGCGATCAGCTGTTCTTTTCGATATAATCAATCGTTACCGGCTAAGGGAGCGCTAGGTGTTACGAGTTAAAGCCGGCGGCGGCATTGCGCGTGGGGCCTGCCGCTCACGCCGGCACACTAATCAGTAATCGTTGGAAGGGAGGCTGCGTCGCACTCCGCTCCCTCCCGCTGCCCCGTCACCCTCACGTAGCCTATCTCGATATAACGTAGACGCTCACATCGGCATGAAGCTACAGAAATGAAGTTATTAAACTTAAGAATTTCATAGAATTCGAACAATTAAAGTATTGCGCGGAAAGAAATGTTACCTCACTTGATTTCACAAAATTTCTTCTTTTATTAAATTCCAAGAAATAACATAAAAGATTATACTTGTAACAACTTTGAACACCTTTAAATGTTTACTTCTTAGTATGTTTTTTAATAAATTATCATCGTGGCTTATTCGTCTGCGGATTTTACGCTATACGCAAACAGAATAACTCAACGCTACATAATTTTGTTAGAAAATGAAATTGTAACGAGCTTCTTTTTGGTGAAACGACATAGGTATATCGTGTAAATTTTAATTGTATTTCCATCAATGAAGACTTTCCAAACAGTTTTGTACAATTTGACTACCATCAGGTTGATGTTGATTGGAACCAATAAGTGTTTTCTTCTAGGTCAGCGATTGTGTCCACAAATCTTGTTTACAGTGATTTAAACTCATAGGTAAAGCGCATGTATATGGCTGCCTACGGACACCCGATACTTTTTACCGTTATTACATTCACAATAACATTTTTTCTAGAATGATATAAATAATGACAAATAGGTTTACCTACTCATAAAACAAATGATTTCCATTTCTTTCTTACGCTGTTTAATTCAATTTCTGGTTTACTCTTTTACACAAGCATTGATCAACTACTATATAATAAATATTATAATAGTTTAAAAAAACTAAAAAACACGCTTTTATCATATTTTGCAAATTGAAAAATGAAATTATTTTATCAAATTAGTGTATTGTCATCGGTCCTCAATAAATCTACAAAGTTTGAACGAAATCTGGCCGTTTAAAGTGGGTCAAAATCGCGCCCAAAGAAGTCGGTTACAAACAAACAAACAAACAAACAAACAAACAAACAAACATACAAACATACAGGTGAAGCTAATAAAAAGCGTGTAAAAAAGGTAGACGCATTGAAATTATTTATACACAATAATCCATACATAAAAGCATAACTAATGTAGCACCGCATCTGTATGCAAATTTAAATAATAATCTATGACCCATGGTAGTAAGGGAAGCCGAATTTTCAGGGGTGACACATTCAGATTAAATATTCATTTGTGGATTGTAAATTAGCAAATACTCTGAGATAACCCCGGAATCGGCGATAAGACTGAATAGGGCCGACAGCATTACACTTACCACCAAATTAAGTGCCGCTAAGGGTTTGAGGAATCCTCAAATAAATGTCACTATAATATAATGGAATTCATTCTTCTGTCCCAACATTGAATCTAAGTTTAGATATGATAAAGATTGTATCTTTCAGTCACTCCACAATTTCAATCCTTAATTATTTATTAATTTACAATTGTCATTATTCATTTCTATGTAGATAAAAGTTTCTATTATAGTCTGTTCGGGCTTTGTGAACCTGAAATTACATAAAAAGTGTAAATCACAAAAGTAATATTTTCTTCATATACGTTTTCAGTCCAATTATAAATAAATTTAACTTTCAATAAAATAGGATTATATTAAGGAAATTGATCAATAGTTAACATTTAGAATCTTAATTAAATTATGCTCTGTGATAATTGATAAATAATATTTCATAAACGCGGCCCTGAAACACGCGCATGCGCGGTTGGAAATACTCAAGTGGCAATCTTCTACCATCTTTTAAAATGCAACAACAGTCTCTCGCGGTTGAAAATATTATGAAATAAGTTTAACGGCAGTGTCAATAACTGCCTCGATGTACAAAATAATATCTAATATCTATCTATCTACTTTGCAGGCATAGAAAATTTTCTTCAAAAACTTACTTACGCTATTTAATTATTATGTGTCGTTTATGTAATTTATTTCATGACTGTTTATTGTTTATATTATTTCTATGTCGTAAATTCATAACCCATTCATAAAAATGACCCATCAAAATGATCACAGCCATTCTCGAATTTTTTGTGAAACTTACGAACTATAGTTGATTTATATGTATACATAGGTACCTTTGTATAATTACCACGACTATATCTAGAACAAATACAATTTGGTTTTAAAAAAACATTTATAAAAAGTTCAGACCACACACTACATTGATTTTTTTTAATGCTTGATTACCTTTTTTGTAAAACTAACAGCACTATACTTTGTTTATTTAAATGTCATTTTAAAAGTGGTAAAAATACGCGTATTCACATAATGTTTATGAAAACAATGAGGTGCTAACCCTCCTGTATTGAATAATTTTTATTTTTCTCATAAACGTAAAACAGGAAGGGGTTGTAAGAGCAGTATATTGTTCCAACGAAAGGATAGAATTACAAAAATAAAGGTCATAATTGTATGCTCGAAGTTATACTAAAATTAAGGGGAATTCTTTATGATTTACTATTTATTCAAAATTCTAAGTTGAAAACGTTGTTTAATATGAAGACACCTTTGATGAAAATATGGAGCAAATATAAAAATATGGTACGTTCGTATAAAAATAAACATGCACAAAAAATTTAAACATACTTTCTTTGAATAATTCAACCAATTTTGAAAATTAATTTTGACATAATATTCCAAATATCTAGCATAAGAATGTATTAAATATAATATCCTACATAATTTGTTTCCATTTCTCTGGAAAATCACGAGTTTTAAACGCTAAGCTCAAAAAGTTCATTCGTAACTTATGCAATGTGTTAAAATTGGTTCTTTACATCTTGCGTGCTAGCAATTTTAATTTTCAAATGTATATTAGAAATAAATACCAGTTAATGAATTCTTAGTTACATCTACATAAACTTCTAGCAATTTCAAGATAATACTTTAAAATAATGTGTTTCAAAATATATCACATTGCTCACAGGGCGATTCGATATATAATGTGATGGAACTCGATGTTTCTGTCAAGGTGTTAGTCATTAGTAATCGTTAGCAGGAACTTTATTTTGCGAGCGAGTAGATGTCATCAATCACCCGAGCGATGGTGAATACCGAACCGAATGTAGACCAGACAAATTGAAAAATGAAATATAATTCCCCTGTCACACTGAGCGATAGGCACGGTATAAAAACTGCTTCGATAACAAAGACAAAACTGTCACATTTGGCAAGGTTTCGATGAGCTAAAACATTCAATACGATGTATTTGAAACATAGTTAAAATAGTTTTAAAGTATTGTTGTCTAGTATGAGCCTGATGCTTCGCAAATTTCATGCCCAAATATTTACCCGGTATAGTTTCGTATTAATCTAATTCCTGTAGACAATTGATGAGTGGCATCCGGTTTCAGTGATTCAGAGTGAGCTACCGACCATGAATCAGATTAAATGTAATATAAAACTATTGATTTTTATTGAAACTCTATCTTTATAGGCTACTCGGTAACTAATATAAGCCCTGTCCCATTTGGATCTAATTCATATACATATTATAAATCAATGTTTTTTGGCAATTTTTTCTTTATTGCTTTTTACTTTTGATATCGATCCTCATATTATAAAGTTGAAAAGTTTGTTTGCTTCTTTGTACTCGATTAAATTGTAAATATTTTCATATGTTGGATAGGCCACCTATCGAGAAAAGGCATACAGGCATCACGTCAACATCATGCCAATGGGAGCGTAGCATCATTAAAAAATATTGCAAAAACGGGTAAAACATTAAGATATTTCTTTTGGGATCAGGATTAGTAGCCTTGGTCACCTAGTTCAGATATCATACAATAAAAACCCTTCCATTACTGTAACCACCATTAATTTTTACTTATCCCTAATATGCCCACTTCTGTGCTTCCTTTCACACTAATGTGACAGCAAAACGTCTAATTTCCTAACACACATAATCTGATAACGGTATCATTTCAACGAAACGACCCAGTCTGGTCACACGAGCGTAATCCATCACCTTGGACCTCTGTCCGAGAGCGTTACAGGAACAATAATTGAAAAGTCTCATTGTGTGTTTTTGCTCATTTCACATAACAATACTTATAATCAATTACAGGCTGTTAATTAATTATAGTGAACTTGTGATGACAAGAGTAAAAGATGTTATTAAAAGCAATTCGCTTATGATAGAAAATATAAAGGATATTTCATTTAACAATAACTTATTAGCTTCAATGATTTCATAAGTAATAATTTATTAATTGAATTGATTACATACTTCTATTTATTATTTAATTAAAAACAAAAAAAAAACACTCATCTACTATATTGTTATCATCAAATCCATTTTATCCCAGACTAATAGAAAACCAGAAATGGTCATAATATTCATAATACTTAATGGAACATTTCTGTCACACACAAGCCTGTTGGGTATGGCCATTGACCATTATAGCAACACGTCGATATAGAACCCAGGCCCATCACTTTCACGTTTCGTAGAGGGTGGGTATAACGAGCTGGCAGAGATTTCGTTTATGACGGAACCAGTTTAATCTTCATTTTATTTAGGGCACTCTGCCAATAGAAAACAGGCAATGTTCAAAACTTAGCATAGTAATATAATAAATTTAGTCAGGAATTTTTGATGTGCCGTCAAACAAAGTCCTTTTTGAACTCGGTTATACGTGGCATGTAAATGAAGATATATCTTCAATGTTGTTGAATTAAGATAAACGAGTTAAAACCTAAATACTGAAACACATTTTGTGTACGCATCCTTCATAAATTCATGAATCGCTATTCGCAATCATATATACGTTTCATGTTTAATTGATTTGCTGTTACGGCGCTAAGCGTTAATTCCTAGTTAATTGCTTCTATTCTAGCGATAATTATTTTAGGTTATTACAAACATAAGTTTAAATGAGTTCTGGTGTATGATCACACATATTTTGATGATAAAATGACTACCATGTCTCCTTGTGGGCGGGGTAGATGGATTTCAGGTCTGTTTCTCAGATCGAGTACCATTGTCGACGGACAACTTGGTGATCAGACTAAGTTATGTGTTGTGCCGGTTAGGGGCATATTTTTTTCCTTCACCGACCTCCGGTTCTACGCTTATGCCTTAAACCCAGCCACACCGCAGTACTATGCAGGGAGGCCGCCCACGACTTCATCCAGGGGCCCAGGTACTACTTTTACTCGCCCAGGTACCGTTCCCAAAGAATTTCATTGTCGGTCCTATGTCCTTTTTTGGATCTCAAACTATTATTGTACTAAATTCACCCAAATCGGTTCAGTAGTTAAACGTAAAGAAGGGACAGACATCGAGATAGACCGAGTGTGTTTGGCATTAAATAATTAGTAGCGATTGGTATGATCGTTGTTACATGTAATAGATAAATTAATTGAAGTTGTGAAGCTCCACAGTTTCTTTCAAGCATGTTCGTCTTTTCATTTGGAATTTGCTTCTTATTTATTTCTTACTACACACTTATTTATTGGACTTCTCAACAAAATAAAAGGCACAAAAATCCCTTCTAAATTGTTCGCGATTTAATTCGTAGAACATATTTCTATAAAAATGTTTACCAGAATTACTCCACCAAAGTGTACTTAAACAGTCTGACGTATTGATTTTATGAGATATTTTGGACTGAGCTAAAACGAGAATCGAGTGGGTCACAACGCTGGATCGATGTGGAGTACATTTTTAATTGTTCGCTTTTGTATTTCTATTGCATGATCTAAATTAGTAATTATCGAGCTAACTGTCCTACGGGTAATCCGTATCTTAATCATTTGAATTTTTTTTTTTAAATACAGTTTGTTTTAACATGCATATTACGTCAACCATACCAATGTTTAACAGATTATACCTATATATAAAAATGAATCCCTATTTCCCTTGGTCACGCTATCACACGTGAACGGCTCGACCGATTTGAAAAATTCTTTAATCATTAGAAAGCTGCAATTGCACTGAGTGACATAGGCGATATATTACATACTACGGATGAAACCGGCCGAACAGCTAGTTATTAAATAAATTTTGAACACTATGTGCGCTATCTTTTTTCTGTTTTGCATGAATATTTATTGGTTATACGTTAATAAAAATAAATATTTGAGCATATTTGGTAAGTACATTATAAAAAGGACTTTCTAGAACTGAAGATACCTAATTATTAATTAACAGTAGTAATAATTATTAGGTATAAAACAGACAGATTGTAACCTACATAATAAATTTGTAACATTAATTCTCTGTCTAAAATCTCTTTGCTTATAGAAGGTATATTATAAAATGTAATGAGTATCATCATTCATTTTTTAAATAAGCATGTAAACTATAAAATTGAATTTACATTCACGTGGGTTTAATGGTTATAATAGGGGTTAAAATGTTGCCTGCGGTTAGATGCAAACCCGATTTCTATCATATTAGCGCCTTATGCATAAAACCACACAAAAATAGCAACATTTTACAACGATATTAATTGCGTATTTATTTCTATGCCATTCTGTACAGGGACACAAACGTAATGTTTTTTTTTTGTACGATTTGATTATCATATGCTTTTCTTCTTTCATTCGTTATTTATGTTATTTATTTTACTTACTTATACTTTTTCAACTGCAAATTGTAGTGAAGCAATAGACTTTTATATGAATATACAAGAAAAATATTAACATAGACTAAAAATACATACATATTACGATTTTTAAAAATTCATGTGGGCTTGTGTTCTCCACATTTACTAATATATTCCGTGCCCAGACCCATAATGTCGTCTGAAAGGTTTTTGTGGTGTGCATTAAAAATTCCAAATAAACAAAAACGGAGGAAACGTCTCAAAGCCACTTGTAGTCTGGCGTGCTTTTATATGAAGTCTGGAGAACGGCACATTGGTAGCGCCTAATCTGCGGCATGGCATTGAAATGTGCATTAGTTATTTACCAATTTTACTCCAAAACTCGTTTCATTTAGTCAACATTAAATAGTAATGATGAATAAAGTTAATCTATCACTTTAACTCTAATAGGTAAAAAATACACATGGTGAAAAGTTTTATATAATATATCTAAAGTGATTTTCAATAAATTAGTGTAAATATAAATAAAACTGTCACCATATCGAATATCCTACTAATATTATAAATGCGAAAGTTTATAAGGATGTGTGTGTGTTTGTTGCTCTTTCACGCAAAAACTACTGAACCGATTGCAATGAAATTTGGTACGTAGATAGCTGGACAACTGGAATAACGCATAGGCAACTTTTTATCCCGATATCCCTACGGGATACGAACTTACGCGGGTGAAACCGCGGGACGCAGCTAGTCTAATATAAAACTGTAAGAACATTATTATACATCAGATAGTAGCTATGATTTTTTGAACGTATTTTAATCTGGATTCACTGAACTCATCTTTATTAAATTTCCAGCGCTCAGATTAAATTCCAGAAACATTAAAAATTACCTGATACGAAAATTCCATCTCAACGTCGTAATAACAAAATACGCAAAATAATATAGCACTTTAGTCTTTAGAAACGATGCAGTCAAAATTAAAAACTCATTTATTTTATTCATTATTTTTGACTGGAAACAAAATAATTCTGTCCCTCTCTACGCCCATTCACCGGGCTCCTCGAAATTCTTTAAAACAACAGCTTATACGGAACAGTAGGTAGGTATTCCGAAAACGCATAATGAAAGATCGCGGTAGGTGCGTCGTACGGAAAGCTCAAAGGGTATGTAAAAACAATGGTGCACTTAGCAATTAGCCGGGAAAACTGACAAAAGGAGGACTCGTTTTATTAAAATATCTCATAAAATTCATGCACGTACAATGTGCTTGAAATAAATTATTTTAACTCACCCGCAACAGAACCCGATTGCGTAGTCTTCAGAGGATACAATTTATGTTATAACTATCGACAGCCCTCTTTTGGCGTCAATTAAATGGAGTTCTACAAGTAGAAGAAAATTAATCATTTCCTATATGTTCTTAAAAGGTTTTTTTTTTTATTTATATTTCATGTAGAATAAAAGAAAATTATTCAATATTAATTGTAGTGCAACATAAGGTTATAAAAATTAATAACTATTACTTTCATTCTACGAACACCTCAACTGATTATAGTTTATAAAGTACAATAATCATAAATGTTTTATTTTCATGTAAAAGCGGGCAACTGGTCAGCCTGATGGTAAGCGATCAACATCACCCATGAACATTGGCAAAGGTGGCGCCTCGACGAATAATTTGCCCGCTTTTAAGGGAAAGAGACGAGGAAACGGAATGGACTGGGAGAGGAGGGAAAAATAAGGAGCGTAAAATATCGTTACAGCTATTTATATAGCGTAAAACTAATAAAGCCAATAATATAAAACATTCATCACATACTCACGTTAATGTAGACGTATGCACATTTTAATTGAAATAAATAAAATCAACTTCTCAGCTAGAAACTGCTCCCGACCTTTCGAAAGTTGCCAAGATTTCCTATTACCGCAATGCTCGGCTCGAACTTTACTTAGTCTACAGAAACCAACTATTTTATTTACTTTTCTTATGTGGCAAATACTGGAAAAGGAACTGAAACGACATTGTGTTATATTATTTTACTAGTTCAGTATTTTAAAAGAATTCAGATGGTAGGTATATTTATTTTCTTGGATATGTTCCCTTAATTTTAAAACTAAAGTATTATTATATTGTATCAGTAATATTCGAAATGTGTAAATATGTAGTATTAATTCTATTGACACAGTTGAGTACTCTTACCTACAGACAATCTTCATAAGTTATCGTGGAAGGTCAAGGTTAGGTCGCAAACTTGTATCAATAGGCTTGCAAGCTAATGCTACCTATTATATATATACCTATATTAAATAAATTGAACAAGACATTATATATTGTATTATAACAATTACTGTAAATGCGATTTCAAATAGTGGGAATAGTATAAGCTCAAGTAAGTTTTTGATTTGATTGGAATAAGTAATTGAAATGCAAAATTTCTGCCAATATAAAAAATAACAGTATGCTGCTAATAGCATGCTAACTCCCATTGCCCAGTATTATACCTCTATTATCTACTCCTCGCCTGTGCGGAAAATAGTAATCAAAGCAATTGTTTTGCTAAACTTTAACAATCTATAGGTACATGTAATAAAAAGTATTCAGAACATTTTATAAACATTTTTTTTAAAGAGCTACCAACTTGCAATGCAATGTGAATGTATTATACACCCCAAAACAGTTAATCATATGAAAACCGTAATCGGGGGATCAATAAATAAAATTGCAAATATGTATTTAAATGAGGTGCCTTGACGAGACGTATTTAAAGTCGTAAAACATGTTATAGTGACTTTCGAAAATCTACGGAGCACAAAACTGTAGTCCATGCGAGAGAAGCCACGGGCGGATAGCTAGTAGTTAATAAAGTACCTACGTAACCAAAATCACTATTATATATATATACCTGTATAGATATATGTTATACAAAACATTATTTTGACGTGACAACGTCTTAAATTAGGTTGCGGCTAGGAGGCACTCATGAAAAAGTGTAACGCCCGGTAACGTTACGATGAGTTACCGAACTATGATCGGTCCGCCGCGCGCGCAGCACTAGAGAATTTGGCGCATTGAATCGGCGCGTGCTTGTGTCTCTGTCTCTGTCTTTTTAGTAAACAAAATATATTTTCTATAGTTAAAATTTGTGCAATTCTTATTTTCATTCAATTCCTTGTTCCTATTGTGCAATTTAATAATATTCATATCAATAAATATTCTACCGAGAAAAAGACGTTGTAAAATCTTCGCCCGTAAAACCGACTTTACAGGCAACCATTTTTTTTTCTTCTTAATAGTCCTATATTTTTTGTCTATCTTTATTCTTACTAAAAATGCTAAAGCCACATTCTACCTACCTAATATTAAGCCAATACTTGTTACTTACCAACCACAAATATCTAAAAACCCCTGTGATTTAGTCATTTAAAAGGAGAAAACCTAGACAGATATAATCTGCAAAATTAAAAAAGCGTTCACAATCTTCACTCGATCCCTCTACTTTAGCATCCCAAATGACGATCTTTTGTATTAAATCGTAGTGACATACAGTACGTTCAGAGGGCGGTGCCGCGGTCTAATTAGTGTGCTTTGTAAAAACACCCCACGATACGGTATAAAAGTTAATTGCTTCCAGTAATATCGGGATCAATATGCGTGCCTTTTGCTCGTGTGCATGTACATGGCTGCATTCACCCGTATTAGCGCATAAGCTTTCCGATTATAAGTACCTATTCAGGTTCTTTCAGGTCTAGCGTGTATATAATTTAGATGTTGCATTTTTTTACTTATAGCTTTGTCTTTAGCGTATTACAATCGATATTAAAATTATCTGTATTTGGCATAATACTCAGCATCATTATAGCAATAACATTAGCAACATTTTTATAGACGTTAAATAATTCGGAAAATTTTGTCAATCAGTGGCACACTGTATTCATATGGTATTTAAAATGGATAATATATAATATATTCTGCGAAAATGCATAGGTATACTCCAGTCTCCACATCACATATTACAATAGCAACTAATTATGATGTACCTAATAATGTCACCTTAACTATATTTTATCACTAACTAGCTGCTTCTTCTTCTTTGCTTCCTATTCTTTCAAAGCATTCATCAATTGGTTATAAGAAATTAATTCTTAGACTGCGTTAAACATCATAAGCTAGAAATAGACGGCCCGCGCCCGTAGACACCGTTGACGCCGACACCATGAACTATAAACCAACTTCCAAGCTCGACCTACCTTTAAATACCTATTATATTCGTATTGAAGGAAAAAATGTATGATCTTTTGACATATGCACGGGCAGAAATATTATAAGTGTAGAAGTCAGTCTAGACAACGTATGAGTGCATTACCTAGCTCTGTAAAACGGATGGTGGTTTTATTGACAGATTGACAGTATGAGAACGAAACTGCAGTAATTCAATATTGTAAATTCCTAATCCCTAATTTTCACGATGTTTTCCTTCACCGTTTCGAGCGTTTTCGACCGATAAATTGAAAAATTTATTGCACACTCGACCTTCGACTTTTCGCTTTAAGTCCAAGGTTCTAACCACTGAGTTATCACCGCTCTAATTATGATATGTCAGTTAAGTGAAATATTATTTCCATTAATTGTTATGTGGTAGAATCGTAGTGTATTTATAAGGGAACCTTTATTATTCCCTAATAATGTAACCTCGCATCCTTTTTCCTATTTAACGAAAACAATGTTATGAGTGAGGACTTATCTGCTCGATAGGAATTTGGACGGCGTCAAGAATCATTATCGTAGTAAGACTTCAGATTGTTTGCCAAAACTTTCCTGTTGTCTGATTATAAACGCAATGCAACGTAGGCAATTAAAAGCATTATTTTTTCAATTCATTGAGAAACTACATGAAAAGGACCAAAATGAATCAGACTTTCAATATTCAGTATTGAATGCATTTGCAGAAGTCATGTCATTCTACATGATAAAACGGAAAGAGTTAATTAGTGGAAAGTGGAACGCAAGGTGGGATAACTATAATCCATACGATACAAATTCACGTCCTTTCAATATGAACGGACTCGAACATGGCAATTTTGAATAAAAATAATATGCATAATTTTTTTAACGTAGTGAAAAAACAATTAATACCTTATTGTATTGTATTAACTTTCATATGCACGTCATCTATTGCTTTTACTTGTAACTATAAAAATACTTAATGTTTCGTAGCAATAACGCCAACATATTCAATGTTGTGTAAACTGTCATAAAGAATGGATTATCGATTTAAAGTTCCAAGTTCAAAGAATTAATAATATGTATTTCATAATGTGTACATGATAACTCTTGAATGGTTTAATTGATTATAAAAAACCGAATCGTAACCCGTTAACGTATTATCATTATACACCTAACTGATTTTGATGTCATTTGGAAGAGGTTGTAGTAGCCTTGAGAAAGAGGATCGCCGAAGAAAGAAAATCTTACTTTTTGTGAGAATACAACCATAGACGCAAAGCCGCGGATGAAAAATTAATAGCTGCTAGCTAGCTATTTTGTGACAGAATTGGGAAACATTTCTTGTCTGTCTGTTCAACTTAACCTTGCCAGTGCTTGGACAGTATTATACAAATTAGTTCACGTGAAATGCACGTACTGCGGAGTGTTTGTAATTTATAATATTTAGTTACAAAACGACTGGAATGTATGACACATATTTTGTGTAAAGAAATTTTAAGGATTTGTCATCAATTAATGACTTGTCAATGTCAAATTCAGAATTACAGTGATTTCACTTTACCGCACCCAATATTTTATTTTGAAATTTATATTATTTGTAATTTATAGCAATAAAATAAAAATGGGAGATCATTTACCGGCATGTGTAATTGATGTGGGCACTGGCTATACCAAATTAGGATTCGCCGGCAATAAGGAGCCGCAGTTTATCATTCCGTCAGCCATAGCGATAAAGGAAACGGCTAAAGTGGGAGATCAAAGCACAAGACGTATGACTAAGGCCGTAGAAGATTTGGATTTCTTCATTGGGGATGAAGCATTCGAAGCGACGGGCTACTCCGTCAAGTACCCCGTACGTCATGGTTTAGTCGAAGATTGGGATCTTATGGAAAGGTACATCGAGCAATGCATTTTCAAATATCTGAGAGCTGAACCGGAAGATCATCACTTCTTGATAACAGAGCCGCCATTGAACACGCCAGAAAACAGAGAGTACTTAGCTGAGATAATGTTTGAGTCATTCAATGTTCCTGGTTTGTACATAGCAGTGCAAGCAGTACTCGCTCTAGCGGCGTCATGGAAGTCTCGTACGTCCGCAGGTCGCACATTCACTGGTATTGTTGTAGACAGTGGTGATGGTGTGACACACATTGTCCCTGTTGCTGAAGGGTATGTGATTGGGTCCTGCATTAAGCACATTCCCATTGCTGGTAGGAACATTACGTCCTTCATACAATCCCTCCTCCGAGAACGTGAAGTTGGCATCCCTCCAGAGCAGAGCTTGGAAACAGCCAAAGCTATCAAAGAAAGATACAGTTACATCTGCCCAGATATAGCAAAAGAGTTTGCAAAATATGATTCGGACCCTGCGAAATGGATGAAGAAATATACTGGTATAAATGCTATCACGAAAAATCCATTCTCTGTTGATGTTGGATATGAACGGTTTCTGGGTCCTGAAATTTTCTTCCATCCGGAATTTTCTAATGCTGATTTTACAGTGCCATTGAACGAAATGGTTGATGAGGTTATTCAGAGTTGTCCAATAGATGTTAGACGAGGGTTGTATGGAAATATTGTACTGTCTGGAGGATCAACCATGTTCCGAGACTTTGGAAGAAGACTGCAAAGGGATATAAAAAGAACTGTGGATGCAAGACTGAAGTTATCCACGATGTTGTCAGAGGGTCGTATTACACCCAAGCCTATTGATGTTCAAGTCATCTCACATAACATGCAAAGATATGCTGTTTGGTTTGGAGGAAGTATGCTTGGTTCTACACCTGAATTTTATCAAGTCTGTCATAGCAAGCAAGCCTATATGGAGTATGGTCCAAGCATTTGTAGACACAACCCTGTTTTTGGCACCATGACATAAATATTACTTACTGCCAGTAATTAAATTTAATTTTAAATTACAATTTATTGAAATTTATAAATAAGACTAAATTCATATTACTTATTAATTCAATCAAGACTTATTCATTATTTTATGTGTTTATAATTTACTATAGAAATAATGTGTTACTTTATATAAACACTCATTATGATTATATTGCTGGACTTTGATAAGCATTTAATGTATTGCATTCCAGCCACAGCCAAATAGTAAGATTTATAAATATGCTTTTGTTTTATTTTATACCAGTCCTTTATTTTTTTTCATAAATGCTTATGCAGGCTCTAAGAATGCTATGCTGATGGATGCACTGGATAAGCTCTAAAATGTGTTTTATTTTTTAAATTCATCTAAAATGAAATACAATTTTATAACTGAAGTATTTAAATTATTTTGGAAATTGGAATCCATACTAATACTTGCTGCACGCCTCGTCTCTGCCCACTTTTAAGTTGGATCAAACTGCACATGGTTTGAAAATTTGATTAAAATCGGTTGAGAACCTAGTTTAGGAGTCCATCGCGGACAAAGCAAAACTGTATTAAGTCGCTGGATGCGATCACACTTTCCTGAAATCAGTGACGACTAAATTTAGAATAGTGTAATAGGCGCATTACTTTGCCGCGTCTATACCTAGTCTTGCCATAAATATTGTAATAAAGAAAAAAGAAAATTGTTAACTGCAAATAACATTTATTACTT
>NC_052115.1:4759707-4774378 GCF_012273895.1 Zerene cesonia | reverse complement strand
ATATCTTCTCGGAACTTCTTTCATAGAATTTTACTATTGATTACTACAAAAACAACACAAAATACATGAAAACATTGTGTAATATGACTATGGAATATAAATAAAATACTTCGTTTACAAAGATTTGGTTAGATATTTATTGTGACCAGGATCCAATAACATTAATCTAAAAACGATGTCTCAAAGCGTCGATTTTTCTTCGAGAGTATTTTTTTTCAACACGTCCAATTTTCCAGCACAAGTCGCGCCAATCACTATAAAGCGATGCGGATGATCCAAAAATTTTAATAGTACATGTCCATTTTATTGACTGCTGTTGGTAAATACATAACGTCTTAAAATCGAAGGCAGATGCAAATTTCAACTTATCTAAAACAGTCGCAGTAGGTATACTGTTGTTGTTTTTTTTAGTGTTTTATTGACAGATAAACCGTTGTTTGTTACGTATATACAAAAAAATCATAACACAGGAATGTAATTTTGAAGAAATCAAAATGTTACTATCAATCATTATACAAGATAAAGTTATGGATGAATTAAATAAATACTCTTAAGATTTTAGTATAAACTTACATGTACTTTCACCAAAGTTAAATAAAATATGTTATATGTGTATTTAATATTATTTTCTTTATAACTATAAATAATTATTTATAAAATATAATGAACTAATATTATATTTAGTAATTTTATAAAAGATAATCATTCCCATCTCTCAGTGAAGATGCTCATAGAAACGATGTAAGCAAAACGTAATCAACATACAAAATATCAATATAAAAACAATACTGTACTTTGCAAGATTCATATTTTTAGACACCCAAATTTAAGCAGTTAGACAATATTCGATTCATTCCATAATAATTATTGGTTACCTATCGTTTCTAATTAATTTACGAGTTACGTTTTTGTAAAAAAATACACAGGTTCCGTTTCTTATACTAATTAAGTGACAATTATCGAAATTAAAAAAAAAACAATCTTATAATATTCATAAATAAAAATTGGGTATAGATTTTTAAATTACACTGAAGTAAATAAAACTCTAAATCCTAACATCAGCATCATTAATTCACTCTTATAATAAATGATTAACACAACATATTATCTTATACAAAAATCTGCCTTGTGAATGTCTTTCTCTCAAGTGAATGTTGGGACACATTCTAGATTTCTCACCACATTGCATAATCAGAATCGTCCATATCAAAGATCGTGAAGAATCCGAGAATAGTGAGGTACACTATGATGTTGCCTGCTAGAGTCAAATAACAGGCTCCCCACAAAATCTGGAAACAATAAATTACGATTGTTAGATTTCTAAAGAAATACAAAATTAAATGGAAAATGAGGCAGACCTAATGTTGACAAACATATGTTCTGAAACATTTACTAATATTCATTAGGTAGGTTACCAAATTTATGTAAAAATTTTAAAAACTACTCAAGTGAGACTTGTCTGTAATTTTTTACAGTGAATTTAATTATTGATTCAAGTTTATGACCAATATTCAATCATCTTTTTAAAACAAAATCAAAATCATTTCATCTGCCAGCTAAGATTCCAAGCACACACATACACATTATAACAAAATTGTGTGAAAATACTGGTACAAAATACACAATGAACTTTATCAGTAAAAAAAAAAAACTGAGTTAAAAATATACTCACCACAGACGCGCGGGCTAAAACTATAGGCAGTGCAAAGGAGCTCACAAGAATACCCATAGTTATGAATATAGCCGTCTCCATGCATGGTGAGTTTGTACCACCAGTGCCTTCTGTGTGGCGCCGAGCTATCATTGTTGGTATTGGGCAAAGGATGTAAAATAGTACTACGAAAAATGGCCACCATAGTCTGAAAAAATTATATGTGTATATTTAATAAAGCTGCTTATCCTGGATCTAGGATACAAAAGTAGCCTCTGTTACCAGATAACTTAAAGGTTTCTAATGTAATTTTTTTTTTAATTATATGAAGCATTTTTTGAGGACAACTGTAATAAACAAACAAACAAAAGGCTACTTTATAATATTATTGGCATCTAAAACAGAATAATCTACACTTTAATATTATAGAGCTGAAGAGTTTTTTTGTTTGTTTGTTAGCCCATTTATTGAGGTAGGCTTTAGGCTAAATATGTACCACGGGTGAAGCCGGGGCGGACCGCTAGTAAGGAATACAAACCTTAATTAACATAAATGAAGTAGATTTTAAATTAACTATCATGCTTCAACTGTAACTATAGGTAATGGTTACCATAACAATAATATTATGTTTCAAGAATGTGATAAATTAATACATTTTTATAGGTGAAAAGTATAAAAATTGCAGACGAATTAAAACAGAAACATTAAACACATTTAAGTGTTATCAGAAAATATTCAATAAAATCTGACCACAATATTAGATAAATATGGTTTATTTTCCTATACACGGCAGAAGATAAGGCAGATTCATCTTACACACAAAAGAGAAAGCATCTTTTTTAATACCTACTTATAATTTCAGTAATGCATGATGACTTCTTTTGTATATTTATGCTATAAGAATTATCACAAAACTTTATATCTTTCTATTAGATTGTTTGGGCATATCAACATCCTTTTGTTATCACATATTTCACACAGTATTTTGAATACAATTTACTTTTATTTAACACTAGCGGTCCGCTCTGGCTTCACCAAGGGTAAATATATAGCCTATAGCCTTCCTCAATAAATGGGCTATCTATCATTGAAAGAATTTTTCAAATCGGACCAGTAATTTCCGAGATTAGTGCGTTCAAATAAACAAACTCTTCAGCTTTGTTACTTTTTTAATCAAATGTTATTGGAAACTAACATTAAGAAGACAGTGATTATAATAATAAAATAAAATATTATTTATTTGCCTTCACAATCATTAAACTACTGAGAAAGACTAGTGTCTGAAATAGGTCGTAAAAAGATCTGTAGTACAGATCACTAGCCCCCCGCGCGTCACTACTAGTAGGAAATGATACAAATAAAAACATACAAATAAAAAGATTAGGAATGATTTAGAAATAAAAACTCTTAGCCAAGAAAAGCTGAGCCTTTCTATAAATAACTGCAGTTGAGATAAATGTTAAGTGGGAGTTGTCATATTCTAGAACTATTCAATAAATACTTACTTATATTGTGGTAAGGCACATGCTAATATAACAAATGTCATCCCGATTGAACCAGCAAATGCTAGCGACACCAGTCTGAAATTTTAATTTATATCAGTAATGAATTTTGTGTCAAGGGAGTAACTCTACTAAACATCTAATATGGGAGTAGGTCATGTAAAAAATATAAATATAACATATTAACTCTTTATCATTGTTATATTAGTACACTTGGTTCATAATTCAATTCCAAAAATAAACTTAATGACAAGATTAGAATTTTGTGTTTGAAAAATCAACATTTATATTTTTGAAAAGCTACAAATATATTTAATTCATAAACATTTTTCAAACACGAATGATGTTCCCACAAAACAATTATATTTGTAAAGGTTTAAGGTGCCTAAATCAAGCTTAAAATTAAACTTACCCTGTTAGTTAGTCCAAAGTATTACATGAAACAAAAGAATATTTAAAATTAGATTTGATATTACATTAGAAATGCCGTAATGGAATGTTTGAAAATAGTTTTTTCATATATTATGACTCATTTTTCATGAACATAATGAAAGCATTGACAAAGTTCTATATCTTTTAAATCATACCTTTAATTCCAGCCATTGTGATTTATTTTGGTATTTATTGTAAGGAAACCTTAGTAATTTGTTTATTTAACACAAGGCCTGTTTTCTAAATTTTGTCAATATCACAACACAGATCACAAATTACAAATAAAGTTGAGTAGATTAATAAGAATGTTCAATTACAATACGTTGCCCTGCAATTAAGATATTTTCACTTTTCAACTGTCAAATTCTTAAAGACGTGACACTTGAACATTATAAACTAGAATATAAAATATTCTGTTTTTAATTATAAGTAATTTTTTTTTTCATAGCAATTTTTTGTTATAATTAAAGAACAGATTCCTACTTTAAATTACAATTATAGTACTTTGGTTAATAAATTATTTAACTTGATTTTTACATATTTCATGTATATATTTTGCTACACCGTACTAGGTGGTTTAATTAGGTTTATCAATATGTTTTTAACCGAATTTAAGGACAATGAATTGTTTAGTCCATTTTCAAGTTATTTTTATCTGTTATGTACTTAAACTCGATTAATCAAATGCAGCTGAACCTGTTTAGGTTTTTTAACTACCTATACACCAAAATCATTTAAAAGTAAGTATATACGAGCTTTACAATAAAGTAATATGTATACTGCTATATTTATGACGATTTTTTATTTGTTCAATGTTCTAATCTCAGGAACGAGTGGATGTTGACAATTCTTCACCTCTGCTAGATGTACGTGATCCCTGAGTGCAAAAGGGTATATATGCACTACGAATGAACCCGGAGTCGATCATTAGGGTGCAAAAGAGTTATCAAGTTCATGATAACAATACGAGTTTGTGCAATAAATTACACTTTGCACTTCTACTTTCCTAAATTTTAAATGTTATAATCGCTGACGAGATCCTTTATATCAGACATAAGATGGTAGCACTGTACTTAGTACTTAATCCTGTATTCTCTTTGTAGGTACTGTGGTGGTATCAAAAAGATATAATTACTAATCTGTGAATAGTAAACATAGATGATATAGTAAAGTAATAATATTGTCAAATGTTAATTTTATCTATGGTGGCAATCCGCGTTGAGTGTTATGATGTGAATTGTTGTTGTGAGATTTGGCGTTTACTATTTCGACTAAAACTATTTGTATCTTATAACTAGATTCAAATCATTTGTTTAAGTAATTTACAGCTTAGAGTTAATAGATAAAAATGGATGACGATGCTGAAACATACAAATTATGGCGAATTCGTAAGACGGTCATGCAGGTATGGTTTATAGGTTATAGTTGATGTTTACATCGCATTTTAACATATTGAGTTTTGTGTGTGTGGATATTTATTGATATTGATAACTGCAAGTACATATTTAACAAATATAACAAGCTATGATTATTGAAAAAAACACGTAGAAAAGTTGTCAACAAACAAGCTTTTTTATAAATTCCTCAAATTGTACGAGTAAAATCAGTATTTTATTATTTCACAGCTTTGTCACGACAGAGGCTATCTTGTTACTCAGGATGAATTAGATCAGTCACTGGATCATTTTAAAGAACAGTTTGGTGATAAACCAAGGTAAGAAATCACCTCTAATTTGCAAAACATTTTTCCATGTCCGTTTAATTCTATATGTTTTGTAATTAGATTGTTAAAATCAGTAACTGAATTAAAGATTCGTCCGTTTTGCCAAATATTTTGTAGTGACAAGTTATGTAAATATATTGTATCTTTCAATGAGAATGTCAATTTTACCGTGGTCTAAGTAGCCTCACTAACTTGTTTACTATCTTCAGACACATCATTTTATAAAATTGATCGACTGACAGTCCTGTTGCAATATAGAAGCAAATACAAATAAGCAAATACACTTATTACACATATAAAGAAATAGTAAGGAATAAGGATTATGCAAGTGTAATTTTTACTATATTATATTACATAATTGAGTAGACAGAAATATACAATATTGCGAGAATGAACGCCTATAGCTAATTTTAATTTGCACTTGTTTTCGTTTTATCTATAATTACAGCAATTGTTTTGTTAATCAAATATTGCAAAATATAGCATAAGAGAGTAATGTTGTGCACAATATTTCTCATTAAGTATCCTATGAATTATGTTAAATTTAATTTAACAATTTGAATAAAAAACTTTGGTCTGGCAGCACACAGAAGACTGATCACCTACTTGTCCATAAAGAAACAGATGTATATGACCTATCACCCCCTACCCCATTAGGGGACACGAGACTTAAAAAAATTTGCAAACTTTACATACCCACATGAAGTTTTGCTGTTTCTGATACATTTCTCTCAAGAATGTTCTTTTTGACTTTCTCTTCTAATGTCTCCATATTGTGTTTTTTATAACAATTAATTTAATGTTAATTATTTGCGAAATTTATAGTTAATCCAAATTTCTTTAAAATGTTGCTAAAAGATGATTTGACAGTACATACATCATTTTACTTTGACATTTATTTCTAGTTTTAAACTTAAAAAAGTTTGCTTCTCATTATGTGTAATAATTTTCAATTATACAGATTATTAAAAGGATCTCCGTCAGACAACTTCTAAAAATACATTTAATTGTACATATATTTATAATATATGTACCACATATACTATATTAAATATGTTAGCAATTTTAAATTAATAAATAGGTATCAAAATTTATTATTGATGATTTTAATGAAATTAAACTTAAACATTATTTTAATACTTTATGTGATGTTAATAAAAATAGATTAAATTATATTTATTATTAATTAGGTTTGTTATTGAAACAGATCCGAAATGATAATGGTATTATTTATAACATAAAAATTATGATAAATGAAGAGTGTATTTAGGTGGACTTAAAAAATAAATGCATTTTATTTCTAGTGAGAAAAGACCAGCTCGCAGTGACTTGATTGTCCTTGTGGCTCATAATGATGATCCAACAGACCAGATGTTTGTTTTCTTCCCGGATGAAGCTAAAATTGGTATCAAAACTATCAAAACTTACTGTACAAGAATGCAAGAGGAAAATATACATAGAGCTATTGTTGTGGTACAAGCAGGTGAGAGTTGTAATTCTTAAGAGTAGTTCTAACAAACTATAAAACTTTATTTTCTTTTACTAAAAAGGAAATAAAAACTTCTGCTACAAAAATATCTTGTTTTAAAATTTTCTTCTTTTCAGGTATGACTCCATCCGCAAAACAGTCTTTAGTGGACATGGCACCTAAATATATTTTGGAACAATTTCTTGAATCTGAACTACTCATTAATATTACTGAACATGAGCTGGTACCGGAACATATTGTGCTGACTCCAGATGAGAAGCAGGAACTACTAGCGAGATAGTATCCTTTTTTATAGAACATCTGAATGTGCTGGATTAGAACACATGTAGATTTGTAATTCATTAGTTTTTTACTCCTTTTCATTCAGTGTATATGTAAAACATAATCAAATAACGTAGGAAAAACACTACATAGTGCTGTTATACATTTTTAAGAGTTTTTATACTATAGAATAAGAAGCAGAAGTAATAATGGATAAATATATAACAAATAAACAGTACATACAAATGGTTAATAGGCATACTTAATCACTAGAAGCAATATAGAATTGTCTATTTGTTAATAAACAATTCCAAAGATTAAAGTAATTCCAAAGATATAAGTAATACACTTCATTTTTAAGATGCATAAACTTTTTAAATATTTTAAAAGACCTAAAAACGATTTGGTTGTGCAATTGCTAACTACTGAAATTGTATTAAGCTTGATATCTGGAAAAATGTTTTTTTTTAACTCTTAGTAATTATTTCGTGAAATTGGCCATTTAGGTACAAACATTTTGTAACATTCAGAACTTAAATCATGGCCAGAAAACTTATTATTAAAATTTGGTAATATAATCTTTATTAAAAAGTAAAGAGAACATGTTTGTTAATCACCTTATTTTTGTGAAATTTAAAAATAGATTTATATTCTATAGTCTCTTAATAATAATAATTGGCCTAACTCAAGTACAGTAAACTAAAAGAAAATATGTTGATGAGAATACAAGCAGGTGATCCCGTTGCTAGATACTTTGGACTGAAAAGAGGACAGGTAATTATTATTCGAGCTGATTTCTTTAAGATAGCTATGAAATTTCATATGTTAAGTGCATGAAGTAGCTTCTATAGTTATCAACCTTCTTCATATATACTTTATACAAGCACCTACACCTTAATGGATTTAATTCATGGTGAAATAATTAAAAAAAAAATTGTGTTAATAGTTTTATATTATTTAATATTTATATATAATGTTTTATTCAATATTTATTTATTTCAGTCATTCAATTTTACTTGATTTGCAAAAATAAGTTCAGTTTCTAGTATTAGTACTGATGTTAATAGATGGAGTAATTTACACTGGCTTACTTCAAACAACTGTTGCTTACTGGATGTCCACTGCTGTTGTTAAAAATTCTTAATTTTAATTTAAAATTATCGTTAAAGTCAATGCAATTACCAATAACAGAAGTAGCATTCGTGATTCATTAATTATGCGCATTCATTTTCAGTATTAGATTGAAATATTTTGGTACATTCAATATTTTTTTCATTGTTACAGGTGGTAAAAATTATAAGATCGTCGGAAACGGCCGGAAGATATATTTCTTATAGATTAGTTTGTTAAGTAATTTTAATAAATTCCAATTTTTACTTTTAAAATGTTTTTTCCTAACCATAAACTACAGAGAAATAAAACCTTATTTCATATTCAATGGACTCCAATCAAAATCAAATACACTTTTTTAGTTTTCCAATGGTAATGTGTATCTTAATCTAAATTATTTAACTTGATTATGTTATACATATCAATATATAATTTAAGTTCCTACTTCACTATAGAACATAAAAATTGTATAAAAACTGGAATCACAAACTAGAAAAAAGAAAGGAGTTTCGTTTTTTTTTTTTGGTATTTAAAGACTTATGTATAGTACGTATCTAGTGGGATCGTTTATATCAATTACAATACGGCGAGTTCGTGATTAAAAAGAAATATTAAACAATTTGTGTATTGGTTCGTTAAGGCATGCTTTAATTGCTTTATTTGCATTCGTTATACTACCAATTGAATTATAAGAATAAGACAGTTAAAATGGTATTTAAAATTAAGGTTCTACAAAAAGAAATCGCCGAAACTCGCCACTTTTCGCAAAACAATTACTGAACACGAGAAAGTACTCGCCAAAAACTTTCAGTGAAATTATACAATTTCAAGCGATACTTATGAGGCCGTTTAACATTAAATCAATTTTACTAATGAACGCCATTAAGCTTTCGGATCGCAGTCAATTAAGTGCCGGCACCTGCGTAACAAATCATGAATTTTGCGTTCCAAACGTCCATGGTAAGGCGTCACATATGAAAAAGTGTAAATGTAAATTATCATTTTGTTTGACGAGTGAAGCTGCGTAAGATTCGCGTAGGGACAGCATCTTTGGGCATATCATACGCTTGATTCTAACAGTCTTAGACTTTCGTGAAATACCATAACAATAATATGTAACATTACCACGCAAACGCGTCTGGCACGCGATCCAGCGCATCAGTTCACAAATCAAACGCGCACCGTAGATTGCGCACGTCGCAAAATTAGTGCAATTAATTATTACTGGAGCATTTGCGGCGCGTTTGTGGTGTTCATTGAAGAGGGATTTTGCGCTAAATATTATATTTGGCTTTATTGTAATACAATTTGTGTTTAATGGATGAACGCTAAATACATGCTGTGAGGTTTATGTTTGGTAAGTTTTTGAGTTTAAGTTTTTAGATATTAGGCGTTGTAATGTTTATATCACCGTTCTTAATTTTTGTTTGTATTTATATCAATGATAAATCAGTATTTCAATTAGTATTGAAACTAGTGTTAGTATTCATTATATTTTGCATATTAAAATATACTTATATTGTCTTTTGCATATGATTGAGAAGGTAACGAAAAAGCTCCCGGAAAGTATCGTAACCCAAATTTCCTTACGATTTTGAATAATTAAAAAGCGAATCTATTCGTTAATACTACCTAGATTTCAAACTCGTCTCAGTTTATTACGAATTAAAATTCCATTTCACGGTGAAAACTATTACGAATAATCATTAGAAGATCTTAAAATTAACTAGTTTTAACATTATGTTGTGTGCTGTTTACATAATATTATATGTTTCACTATTATTGTTTTAACAACCGTATAAAATCAATTTTAATTGAATATAAACTAACATAATGATATATAATTGACGACCCGATTGACGTAGTGGTTACTGAATCGTGACTTTTACGGCAGTGTGCGGGTTCGATCTTAGTTGTGGCAAAACATACACATACACATCACAGTCATGTTCGCTAATATTGTTTGTATTTACGATAAAATATTTATCATATGGTTGCCTAATACGTAGGAAGCTATTCACTTTGTTTCATTTACGACGAAATAGATGGCGTTATGTGTAAATTTACCTATTTTTACCTATTGCATATATTTTTTATCAAAACTCCAAAAAGTTTACAAGAATGGAAAATATTTATTTTGATTTAATTGATATAAAAGTTAGACTTCTACCCAATTTGTAAGTGAAAACGATACTATATCAATTTTTTTTTATATTTCTTTATAAGTAATATTTAGGTACAGGCTTAAATTCGATCATTGTACAAATTTATTATTACTGAAAGAAATAATAAAAATAACGTTAAAATAGGTCTTCGCTTCCATTAATGTTTTACCAGTCTATTAATAATGTTGGTTTTTGCTATTAAAAATTCAGATTGAATTAATTCAATTTTTATCTCGCCTCTTGTTAGACGAAATAATTAATTTTAAAAGCCAGTTCTCTATGTCAGGTTTTTATGAAAATCTAAATTTTTTGCTGTTACATCAATAAATAACTACAAGACAGCTTTTATTTAATTAAGCTTTACGAATTGTCAGCACGGTCAGCAACGCATTTGTATACCTTATCTGCATCTCTGCAAATTTCGTTTCTAGTTTCGAGTTTTACTCATTAGAAAAAAACGTAATGAAAAATGTGAAATCACTTGACATGTATGAAATGAAAAACATATCATTTTAGCATCGATTGGTCACGAATTTCGAGTTAGAAAGTCGGAAATTCGTGATGATACATAGTGGATGCTTTGAATATTTAAATCGGACCGGTTGCCGCAAAATAATTAGGTAAGTTCGTCTGTTTATTAACTGAGCTATATGATATTTAAATTTGTGGTTGGAGAACGTGACTGTATGGAGTTATTTCATATAAATCAGAGATTAATGTGGCTGACCCAGCGTCAGATTAGCGGCATCACAGCTGTTTTTTGTATCGTGTAACTGATTATAATATGCAGGGACTTGGACTTCAGTCGATGCTACAATAATTTATCATAAAATATTGATGTATGATTTATAACCATGATTAGACCTACAATATATAGTAGTTGATATTTATTTTTCTTATGACAACTGTTTAAATGGTTGATTTAAGTACTTTAGTAGTAGGCAGTACGCAATGGAAATACTAAAACATTTTTTTATTTAAGCTTCGGAAATTATAGGCACATGTTATACTTAGTTGCTGTATAACTTATAAATAAGTACCAAATTTATTGACTTTTAAATAGAGACTGTCTTAAATCATAGTTCGTAATGGGTGAAAATTAATTAAAGTTAGGTGGAGCATCATTATAATTAGATTCAATCAATGCAAGCAATCATTTAGATTTACCGCGTGGTGTTTTGAATTTTCTTAATATTAGTACCTACCTATAACTTAGCCGATACTTATTAATTACGCGTTACTATCTGTAATAGGTGCCCTTATCGTAACTATATATTTTACAATTGGAGAGAGCAAAGACGATTGCGTAAACGTTACGTTATATTGTTCTAATGTAAAACTTAAATTGAAAATGAAATTGACATTATATTTTAATACATTTATAGAATGAAATTTATTTGATTGCAATGTGTGCGTACATATACCTATCACCTCTTTTTGAAGTGATTAAGTTGTTTCACTAAATACTGACAAACTAATGGGACTAGTCTTAATTGTTCCGTCTGTTCTTACCGACACCTTTCGTTTAATTATCGGATATAATGCGGCATTTTAGCAATTAAGTCAATTATACTTCGATGTATAGATATATTTTCACTTGTGAGTGTTTCTTCGTTTTAAAGGAAGCCAATTAAAACAACGAAATTGTTTATCTATTATATTTTCCATAGTGTGGTAAATTTTGAGTTTGTTTTTTAAAGGCTGTAGGTTAATGATCTGCCACCTGCAGTGGACATTTATAATGAAGCCTCTTCCCTGACCTGCTTAATATTGAATCCTGATTCAGCTTTTTGTATTGTACCATTCATATTAGTATATCATTTATCCTTATTAATTCTTACTTTATATTGTTATCAAAATTTGATTGTCACAAGCATTGTTTAGAAGCCAATAAAACAACTCAATAAAAATATTTGTTTGCCAATGCATTGGTACGAGTACTATTATCTCTTCACTGCATAGTATAAAACAAAGTAACTTTATCTGTCTCTATGTCCCTATGATTAAATCATATAATATGCTTAAATCTTTAAAAATACGCAACGGATTTTGATGCGGTTTTTTATGCATAGAGTGATTCAAGAGGTAGGTTTTTATGTATAATACCATTTAATAAACTACTCCGCGTTACATTAGGCGTCCGAAGCCGCAGACAAAAGCTAGTTATGTATAAAATGAAGGTATACTTCTCACTAGTTTTTCCGTTTAACAAATATTCCGCCAATATTAAAGTACACCTAAAATATGGAAATAATTTAAGCTTATCTAACAACCGAATGTTAAACCGTTATGGAAGACGCGTTATTTTTTAAAACGGATAAAGTACGTCAAACATGTTACCTACATGTTTTAAATTTGAAGACCGTTACAGTCTACGAATAAATTATCAAGTTACAGTAGCTTTAATTATTAAATGAGAATTGCAGTGGTTTTTTTATATGTCACAGCGGACTACTGAGCTGGTGGTTCGCCTGATGGTAAGCGATCAACACCCCCCTTAAACATCCGCAGAGGTGCCACAGCGATTGTGCTACCCCTTGGTAAGGGATAAGGAACGGATTGATGACTGGAAAGAAGACATTCCTTCTTTCCAGTGCAGTGACTGGGAAGAGTCAAGAATAGGAAACGGGCGGGTTGTCAATAGTTAAGCTTATTAAATTTGCTGGAGCTGGTGCCCGAGTTTTCGTTCGTGTGAACTTTGAACGTGAACAAACTGGATAAAGAACTACTTTACTGCCCGAATTTCCGCAGATATCGTTGATATTAACATCACATGTTGCAGATCTACTATTCCTAATATATAATTTCTATTTATGTTATAGTGTAGCTGGGCTCTTTGAGTTCCACAATGGGATTTCCAAATCTTGGATTTTTATAAGTCAACAGAAAATGCCAAACAGACTGAACAATGTTTGCTAAATCCTCATTCCTATACATGTATAGCTGGTATCTTGAAGTTCCATATCAGGTGTTTCAGATCTACAAATTTATACTCTCTGTATAAAATGCTGTGTGTGTGTGCTGTGTAACAATTTTTGTTTAGCCTATATGTTGCGCAGAATTTCCGCAGATTAGCGTGCACATACAAACGAACATATACAGAAACAATTTTTTTGGATTCCTACTTTGCACCTACTTTATTACTGTTTTTAAAATCTCATCCGTTATTTAGTTTCAAAAACTACAACATAAAGACACTGTTTTTTGATTTTTATGTTTACAGTTATAGTTTTTTTAATTATATGTATAGATTTCTGTCTCTATTCGATAGGTTTAAACAAAGACTTGTAATAAAATTACAGATAAGATATTGACACGTAACTAACTAACTCAACACTATTTTAAATGAGATACTAGAATTACAATAATGCGTCTTGATTTTTTGGTGTTGATGTCTATAAATTGAATATCTATCTACAAATTTAAATATACTGTCTTGCCTGATTAATTGCGCTATATCAAATAACTTATAGTATCACCAGAGCCCTTAATCAAACTACATTCCGCTTGGAAAGCTCACGTTTCCCATCGAATTTCTAAAAAATGCAACAGATCCGTATATATTATCTGTGAGACAACTGTTATTTCGATTCAAGTTTTTGAATTCAGATTTTTAATTGCAGTTTTAGATATTCCATTTCAATAATGTACTTTCTTTTTCTATAAATTGTGATCAAGGGTAAAGCTTTTATTAAATCATTCATAGTGATATAAGATAATTATAACCTAGTATAAATTATTTTAAATTTATTTATACCTACTACTAGCTGTTCGCCCCGGTTTCACCCGTGGCACATATATAGCTTATATCACTCAGTGTAATTGTAGCTTTCTAATGGAAAGAATTTTTGAAATCGGTCCAGCCGTTCACGCGTGATGGCGTTACCAACGGACATAGGGATTAATTTTTATGTATATAGATTATCTATATTAATGCAATACCATCTAAGATGTTTTGCACGTACAAATTTTCAACTCCACTACTTCTTGTTCCATCAATATTGACATGCTACTAAGCGCGACAGGCAGTCACCGTGAAAATAATGAATAAGCCATAAATTGGAATCTGTAGATCATCCAGTATAATTGCAGAAAAACTGGCTAAAGATATGCGGTGTAAGCGAACGTGGAAACAACGATTTCTTTGTGCACTCAATGAGTATATTACGTGTAATTAAAGGTGCTACGGAGTTACGCTACTGGGGAAATGTTATTTTACATTTTATAAGCCGTTAATCCTTTAACATAACTGGGTCAAACAACCATAGATTATACACTTATATACTGCTATAGATTGGTCACTCGAAGTTCGTAGTGGAAATGTAATAACACCGAAAC
>NC_052115.1:4728034-4758707 GCF_012273895.1 Zerene cesonia | reverse complement strand
ATTACTGCCATCTATTGATCTATTTGGGCCCGATCCTAAAATAGTTGATGAGTGCTGCGCCATAGATGGCATGATAACCATACGTATTCATCAAATGTATGGAAGTGACATACCCCTGCAAACAACGCTAACCTAAGTTTTTTATGTTCTCATTACGTCATTTCATTAACCTGTTTATTATCGGTTTTCTCTTTACTTCGTAGTATAAAATAAAGTCGCTTTTCATCTCTGTATCTGTATTCTTAGATCTTTTAAAGACTTAAATAACGCAACAGCGTTATTTTAAAGATCTTAAGCATTCTGTTGAATCTAACGCGTTTTAGTAAATTGGAAATCCCACTTCATCATTTTCAGTTTAAAAATTACAATAGTTAATTCCCTTGTTTATTTATATATTTACAGAATTCGTTATATAAACTATTTCAATAGTTATAATATTATGTTATCTATGGTTGTATTAACTTCGTAAATATTCAGGTCATGATATTTTAAAAGCATTTTTTTTAATATTGTATATATTGGGGATATATTGGGAAATGCTATTTGAATTAGCCTATATTATTTCATGCTATTTACCCTTAAGGCATTGTCTCGAAAGCTGGGTCTCGCTGTTCCGGCTGTGGACCGTGGTGACTTATTTGTATATTATTATTATGAAAGCCTTAAGCTATTTAGCGGAAGGGCGTAAGGTAATGCTAACTAAATCACAATACAACAATATTTGTTTTGGAAAAAGCACACATTTAAAGTAACATAAATATTATATATCACTGTCCACACATTATGATATTCTGATGTCTTTACATTTCAGCACGATGGTCACAAAACATTAATTTATGTATACTTTGCATGCAACGCTGTTAACTGATTGATCTATTTAATGTTTTTAGAATGACATTTCATTTTGAATACAATTCATATTATCCAATAATCTAACCAAGTCTTATACCTTAACGAACACTTAATATTGTTTTTATTTAGTATTTTATTTTTATATTTACTAATCCTTATTACATATTCCATCTTTTACTAAAATTTGCATTTTGTATGGATTTTATAAGACATTAAAATTGCCAGACTACTGCAAATACATGCATGCTTTCTTAATGCATTAGTAACTTTCTTTAAACGTCGATTATAATAAATATATACATATTTTAATGCAATGTGAGCACTCATCTGTGTTGTTGTAGTTTGCTATTTCTGTATTTAAATCCAAGTGCGACCAATTTCCGTAATAATTTTATGGAAGCCGAATAAATATTTCAATCTTTATTTGGAAGCATTGTTGTCAACTGAACGAACACATTACGGATGGGCGTCATAGTGGCCGCGGTGTATAACTATTCATAAAACAACAATCACTACCTTCAAATGTTTTGACTCTCGACCAGCGGTGTCAAAAAGACATGGAGAAGATGGTTGGAACCTTTTTTTCAATTGAGATTCTGATATTAAGAATTTAAAACCCTATGTCATACATACCAAAATAGTCGAAGCAAATATGAGTCAATACTGCCAACATACGAAAAACCAACGCAACAGCGGAGAAATAGGTGACGGTAGTTAAAGTTCATTTTTTTTTGTACAAACGTGAATCGAAAATATCTCGGCCTCCTCTTGATTACGCTCACTGTAAAGTGTTCGAAATCATGTTAAAATTCCGTTAAAAAGTTTTAAATAAAAAAATTGTTTCTTGCCAACCATACATGCCCAACCTCACAATATTTTCGCCGTAATCCGAAAAGAAGAAACGAATTTTCAAACCGCAACAAACTAACATAATTTGAGTTAAACAAAGGTAAACAAAGCATCATAAACACAATTTATAAGTGAGGAATTGTAACAATATTCGGTAAATAGCCGCGTTGACCCGGTTGGTTATCAGAGCGGTTGTGCACCTAATGACAGTGCTGTGATTGAACAACGGAGACACTGTGGTTTAAACAGATAACGTACCAGATACTTTCTATGCAAGTATTCCGACGAAATGGAAATAGAATCATCTCTTTTTTCTATGTTCTAATGACGATTCCAATCAATGGTTTCCTGGATGTACCTACATTTCTACATTGAAATATAATATGGACTATTATGAGAGATAGCTGTGTTTCCACTCAACATTTACAGTAGTTTTAAGAACTCGATAAAAATATATCAAATGTGATGCAAACATTTTTTGTGTACGTAGCAAACTATATTATTAGCATATGTAAAATTAAAGAGTTTGAAAAATAATTTACTTAACTTATAGATTATATTTTCAAATAGGTATTAAACAAGTAATCATTAATTTGTTGCAAGCTATTAGCCTCCATAAGCTTAAAATAAAATAAGCGTATACTTTATTTATACCAGTTATTTATAGACACGAAATATTTTATAAAGTAGAAAATTACTAGTGAAGATACTTGCAAAATATTCGCAATTGATGCTTTATAATCTATAATAAGTGCCTGGCCCTTTGATCTATTGTCTACTTTGATAGCCGAGACCAACAACTTATTGCTGTCAACATTATAATCTTCCAAGATGTTCTGTACAGTAACGTACTATTTATAAGTCTTATTCTTTAATAACAAGTACCTACAGGTATCTATATGAAATGTTTATGCAATAGATTGCATCTAATTAACATAATATTTTTCCATACACGAAGGAAAGTACTGAAGTGAAAGTGATGTTTATTTATATACCACTAAAAGAATCAACAAGAATTAGTATAAAAAATATCAATATAATGGAAATTACATAGTATTGCAAAATACTGAAACTTAGAGAATAGTAGACTTACACTACTGGGATTCGCCATTTTTTACTCATTATTTTATTATTTCCAAAATTTCTATCAATAATAACATTTGCACATATTCAAATTAAATCATAAATAATATATCATAACTAGACGATAGCCTTAACGAGAATTTTATGGTTCGCAATTAAACCATTATAGATGCTTAGACGTAATAAAATGAAATAATTAAGAATCTACTGCTCATCAATAGCAATTTGTGTATTTGAATACTAATCCTCGACTTTCACTACATTTCATAACACTCTTCCCCGGTTCGTTTTCCGGGGCGGATGTTATGATTCAGTAAGTACGTTATCGGAGTCAAATAGTTGGTTTATAAACAAGTTATTCGAGTGATTTTAAACGTGAATTGTAGACTGCAAACTGTATCGGTTCTGGCGAAGCCATTACTTCCTAAAATGCCATGCTGTTTCCGTCGCATTATAAGAATTGGTGATTCTTCGTGATGCAAGACAAATGACACTACCTACTAAATACCTACATTATATATAGACATTAAAAATTAAATTTGAGATCTAATTGTTCTTCCGAATTCAAATATTCTGTGATTTAGTGTTGCATAATTGATGTAATCAAAGAAATCTTTTAATAAATTCGAAGTAAACATTAGGCACATCAGACTTTAGATGCGATTTGTAGTTTGATTTTATAGAGTAATACTTGCTACCCTTTTAAAAATTTAATGCTCTGCGTACTATTAAATTAAAGATACATATTATGAGAAACTATGAGACATAAATGACATTCTATGAGAAAATGTCCATAATTTAGATTTCCATGAGCAATTTAAAAAAAAGTATAAAAAAATGAAAATTTTAAAAGTAGCCCCGTTGAGCGCTCTTTTGGTCTGCTTTAATTATAGCCCATAAATATTTAAATAAAAATAATAAAACTTGATACACAATACATTAGATTATGAACAAAACTCTCGCACAGCTAAAAGTGCGTAGGCGTTACATATTTTCGTACTTGATACTTCTGTGGCCACTATAATTTAAATGCCGCTATCAATCGAATCACAAAAGAAGGCTTTTAAACTATTTTATTTCTTTTTACTCGAAAACAAATGCCAATGTTACATATTTTCATAGAAATCGTTAAACTGCATAATTTTATGTATGGGAAATATTTGATTTTCAATAAGAAATCGATCAAATTCTTCTAGTCTTTATATTTGAACGATTATAATTAGGTAATGTCATCTCTTAAAAAGTATCGCACTTCATCTAAAATAGAACTAAATTGTATCAAATGCGCATTATACGTATAGTATAACCACAGATAACATAATACTATAATAACTAGTAGAATGAGTAGATTACGTCCATGTGGAATAGTAGGTAACTTCAGGGAGCCCTAATTAGGTCGCGGACGTGTACTAACCAGCTCCCGTGACCCCTTCACTAAAGCGGCTCGTCGGAACACAGTGGGGTTTTAGTCGGTAGGAATCCGAGATAATCCACGGCTCCTTTCCCCGGGGGCCGTGGGTATCTATGTAAGATTTCCCCACTTAAAAAAAGGGAGCTTCAATTAAATTATTTTAACTAATGATACGGCGCGGCGCGGCGCTTAGCAAGTTTCGTTAGTTTAACATTTTGTAATTACTCCGTATATGTTACTTCAGAATAGCTCAATATTCTGTCTCTTGTCGGAAACTCATTAACTAGACTTGACTGAAGTATACTTACGTGGTTACGGGGTACATCTTCCATGAGCTATAAAGATAATTTTGAATGAAATATAAAAGTAAGATGTACTCCAATACCAACGCGATAAACAGTGGGTAATCATAGAACGGGATTGAAATAGCTTACCTGTTTGGCGGCGTATTAAAGTTTCGAGTTTGCGCAACATTATTCCGTGTTATTATCAAAGAAAGCATCTTTTTTATTTGGAATATTTTGGCGAGATTACTGTAAACATGTTTTAAAGTCGAAATTCTAGAGCCTAATCGTGTTTATTACACTCACAACGAATACAATATATTTTTCCGTTTTGATTTTTTACTATTATTATAGTCAAAATGGGTAAATTTTGGATTATTTGTGAAATTTCTTAGAAGGCTTTTAGGATAATAATAAATGTAAGACCATAAAACTTGTTTGGAAAGGGAAATTATAAAAACGATTCACGTATTAACGTATGTTTTATTTTTGGAACATCAAACAAAAATTAAAAAAAGAAGCTTGCATTTCGGTTTATTTTACCACAGCCAAGACTTTTCTACCTATTGAATATATAGTGCTATATACTATATTATATACACTATTTGGCGACCAATTTCATCGCCACTCTTACAATTTTTTATATATTATACCTACCTACCTAGGTACCTAATTGTTATCAAAAAATTTGTATTTCCACAAATGGCCCAAGATATAATATGGTTTGTTAATATAATTTTATTCCTTGTTCATTTGTTTGTAAATTCCAATACGAATATTTATATTAGATATGTACCATACGAGTACCTATACTAGTTTACAATATTCATAATATTCAAAAATTTAAGTTTACATTTTTAATTTAACTGTTTTTTTTCCTTCAACCTCCCGGGACCCCTTGTATCGATCCACAGATTCCATTGGACCATTCCTCCTACAAATGATTGAAAGTATACAAAAGTTGAAAAAAAGAATAGCATAAAACTTTGCTTTAATTATTATGTTTTATGCCTACTGACCGTTTCATGGTACATATCTACTATAAATAAAAACGTATCTTATATAAATATTTCACTGAATTTTATTTCTATAAATATTTGTGATTTAGATTCAGAAAGTATCTAAAATTATCAATATTTATCAGATAAATCGATATAAACCTATATATATATATTAGTGAGTTTTATTAAAATCAGAAATTTTCTACTTTTAAAAGACTAACATTTTATAGCTTTATTTTTAAACTAAACGATGTCTATTTTTGGTTTACTTTAATATGCATGGTATTCAAGATGGACGTTCTCGTTTTGAACATTAAACGGTTATATTATTAATGAATGTGGAGGCCTTTTTTTAAGATTTCAATGATTCTAATATTGTTAACATAATATTGTATTTTTTTTCCTTTTTTTTTGTATAAAACAAGATCAAAGACAGAAATCTAGTAAGGAGGACATAAAATGTCCCTAATAAAAAATAATTGCAAAAAATTAAATTGTTCAAACAAACAATAATACCTGAAAATACATCAAGTGGTTTAATTCGCAATATCGTTATATTAAAAAGTACTTAACTAATTTATGAAAATTAATAGATAAACAGCACTTAATGTATTTAATTTATCCACGTGTTAATTGATGTAATATTAGTCTTAAATAAAGTAATAGCTCAGATTCACATCTTAATTACCAAACGACTTCCTCGGCGGTTTAAATATATTCATTTACAAATGAACGGAATATTTTGTCAACTGTCAAAAGAGGACCAATATGACCATAAATCAATTTACCGGACAGTCATTTAAACGTCGCCTAGTCGGTGTTGTTAATGGGTTCATATGAAACGTGTTTTTAGCATGCTTCTTTCTTTCTAGCACAGGTTAAATTGCTAGTTGAGGCGATTATCGTGTTTGATTTGTGTTTAATCAATATATTGTTACTGATTAAAGGATTTTTGTTATTTTTTTATACAGTCAAACAGAGCGACAACGCTCTGACGCACGCTAAGTACGCTCTATCTGACAAAGCCATAGCGCGTAGCAGGTACAATACAATTTGACATCACAGTGCGGCGTTAAGTAAACACTGTAATGCGAGCTAAGTCCACGTTATATTTATTAGTATGTAAGTAGTTGCTATAAGATAAACGATTATAGAGATTCTTTTGAAATCGGTACCTACTTAAAATAAGTATTCGACATCTGGTCCAATGGTCGCAAGCGGTGTCAACGATTGTTAGTATTATTACTTTTAATTTGTACTTAAACTCCTTAAATATAATGAAATTTATAGATTTTAACGTGCCGTTGATACGTGGCTTGAGTATGTGCAAATTAGTTTTCAGGTTCAATGTTAATTTCTGCAAAATAAATATCATCAACATTCAGCATATTTGCATGCTTTATAGACAGAATGTGGAATTCGGGTTGTAGGACAGGAAGTCGACCGGTTAGTAATGTAAGACGTCGAATATTTATATAAAAGTCTAGAAATTGAACTTCTATTGTCAAATTTTAAAAGAATTAACCCGTTAGGAGTCAATTGGTGTAAAAAAATCTTAAGATAGAACAAGTGCTGAATTTTACATCAATCATTATAAATGGACACACGTTTTATATTTCATATTTGACCATGGTCTAGAAAGTTTGCCTATTAAAGTAGATAAGAATTTTTCTCATACATAATTCTCATATATAATATAAGCCTTAAAGATACATGCCTACTAACATAATATTTATCTGTGGATCTTTACAATCAAGGTCCGTTATAGAATCTTAACTACGTACGTATCTAACCGTGTTTTATACGCTGTAGAATTGATTTCATTTGTTATATGAAACATTTATGCATGTCATTGACCTGTTTATTATTGAATTAAAGCTTGCTGTTTATTGAATAACTAATGAAGCATTAATATTGCAAAACGCTTGATTCTATCGCAGGTCGTCACACTCATCACTTATGTTGCAAATATAATATTCAAAATTTTCTACTTTTGTGACATATCTACACCACATTTATTCCCAGTCGAGTAATATTGCAAAACGCTTGATTCTATCGCAGGTCGTCACACTCATCACTTATGTTGCAAATATAATATTCAAAGTTTTCTACTTTTGTGACATATCTACACCACATTTATTCCCAGTCGAGTAAATACATATATGTACTTAGATTTTCCTTCTTTATTAGAAGAACATTTGAATGTCTCGAATTCTATTTCGTGAGGATTTTATATAAAGTTCTTGTGGTAGACTTTAAAAGTTTTAAATATTTTAATTTGATTCTACTATGAGTTAGTAAGAGGGGTAGAAAATATTCAACCATAATCAAACTTTTCACTATCCTAGTAATATTATAAATGCGAAAGTTTGTAAGGATGTGTGTTTGTTTGTTACTCTTTCACGCAAAAACTACTAAACCGATTACAATTAAATTTGGTACGTACATAGCTGGACAATTGGAATAACATATAGGCCACTTTTTATCCCGATATTTCTGTATGTCAGGCATAACTTTGTCATTAGGTTTGAAGATGACTCTAAACCACTTTTACCACCTCTGTTTTGTCTGTTTCCTACAAAATCAAATTGTGTTACAGTTATTTGTTCAAACTAAATGTAACTACTAGACTTTATAGTCTGCAATAAATAATGACTAGCTTTATAGCGAGTCATTATTTATTTAAGCAATCAGCATAATGTTTGCAATATATTTTTTTGGAATGAAGGGTGGCGTCGTCACAACTAGTCTTTTCGTTTCTGTTACTTGACTAGTTCACTGTGACGCGTTGTACAAAAGCTTATTTTATCTGTGCTATAAAAAATCCATCTGAAGATTATTGTTTTTACTGACATTTTTATATCTATTATGTATACAAACGCGATATCCGCCTAAGGCATTTTATAGGTGTTTATTGTAATGGATTATACTAAAACAGGCAATAAAATAAACATTTTTAAAAATAAATCTGCTTGCTGTTCTTTTCTTTACTTGGTGATGACGATGCTTCATAATATTTATGATATGTAAATTCTTTCTAATACTCGTAGTAAATAAATTATAGTTATTAATTATGGTTATACCTATTTTTTAAGGATGCAAATTAATTAGTTTTTTCAAACTCATTGTAACCCTGCAAACCTTTTTCTGACTGACTTCGGAGAAAAAGAGAAAAGAGGAGGTTATTAATTCGAGTATATTGTCTTGTGTTTGTTACTTGTGCTTGTTTGCTGGGTTTTAAAAGTATGTGCCTCCTTTACGGTTCTATTTAAATTTGTCCAGTTCTGACAATTTGACAACTTAATTTTTTGTTAAAAATAATTATGTGTATGCTGTCCCCATGTATAGCTATGGGGTACCTATTTGAAATTCGAGTCTATATTTATATCGAAATTTCTCAAACGTTCCTCCCCGGGGCTAACGTCTCATTCGAAATGCGGGCGAAGCTGCGGGCGAAAAGCTAGCTAAGCTATGTGCAAATAAAAAACTAAATCTTGTATGGATAAGAACCAGAAGTATATATCCATTACCGGCTTTCTTCTTCTAACTTAAAATTCAGTCTCTTATCTACAAGTAATAAAAGTTTATGAGGTTACCACGACTAGGTAAGTCGAATACCTATACTCGTTTTTTAAAAATCGAACAGAAAACAGTAAGAGACTAAAATTTATGACGCATTATAGTATGCACATTCAATTAGTTTTAAAAACAGCTATAGAGTTTGATCATAGGATTTGATTATTATTTTTCTATTTTCTGATGTTTATTTCATAAAAATCTCGTAAAAACTATGAAATAGCATAAATTGAAAGGAATGAAAGAAGGTAGATGTTGGCAACCGATGAATTTTTAATTACTAACACAAGATTTACTAAATTCTATTTAAAGAATTATTACTCGCCGTTTGCTAGTTGCCGTTAACTTTACGTTTTTATTAGAAGTTATAGTTATAAGTACTTAATAAGGAATAACAGTAACAGCTTGAAAAAAATGGTTATAATAGAGACGAGGCGTTAATCAAATAAATTATAATCTTTATTTATACGATTAACCATACTTAACCCTTAGTTTAATTACAAATAATCAATCAAATTAATCCGAACAGTTGTTTGCAATTAAAGCCTATATTTATCCTTAATATAGCAATTTATTTGTTTTTTACCTTCCTTCAAATTGTCTTTAATTTATATTTACGTCATATATTATATTTATATTAGTGTCTATTGTTATTTATTGGTCAAACATTCATTTTAAAAACGAAGGTTCAAGTTCCGATGATTAACAAACTAGCTGTTAAAATTAAGCGAAAGTATTTAATAATTGCTGACGATTAACGTAATTAGTCAGGGGAATGAAACGCAGAACAAGTTATTTTAAATTAGCGATTGGTAATTGTGGAAACTATGGAGTTATGATCATTCCAATCCCAAGTTCCGGCTCATGTCAGTCAGTTAGATTCTGATGTGAGTCGTGACATTAGTTTCTTTATAATCATTATATTTATATGTATGTATGTATGTTATATAATACGTTTATATGAGTATATTCATGTATTTATGTACTTAACCTACCTCCTCCTTTATATATTACTTTTTCACAGTTGGTTGCTTGGAAGAGATCACTCTTTAGTGATATGGCCGCCCGCTGTGCTGGTTTAGTTTTAAGATATTTATTTTAAGGATGCGTTATGTATGCCAGCACAATAAATTGTAAATAAATAAATAAATAAATCATTTTACCCGGTACAATATAGAAAGTGCTAGATGTGTTCCAGTATTTAAATTAATAATGTTAGTGATTAGTATTCGCGAAAGCTTATTTTTAAAAGAATTTACCTAGCTTCGGATTTATCAGTGTGACCTTTAAAGATTCAAAAAGTTCTTGTTTGTTACTTGTTAGCTACTCTAGCAAGCAAGCAACAAATATATATAAAAAGACGCGAATTATTTCAGCTATCATATAGATATACGACATCGTGTACTTTATAGTTAATTATAATATAAGCACTTTTTAATATGTTAACCTCATATTACTTGCGACCGATGATCACTGAGTTCCAAAAAAAATTATTAACATCAGGTACTTTAAAAGAGACAAAAAAGTTGTTTTTGATTATCTATATAAATGCAATGGTATATTTGGATATTGTTATGAGTGTTTATTCCTTTTAGAATGTTCAATTAATTAGGAATAAATTCGATTCGACTTTGTCTAATAATGTCCATCTTATCTATATAAAAATGCTACTACGATAACATACGGGAAATACAAACAAAAAAAACCAGCTGTGTTATTATGTATATAAGTATATACGCATTAATTAATATTCAAAATAATATGTATTTAGTTGATTGCCGAAACGTTGTATGTCATAATCAGAAATGATTGAAACATGCATATTAAAAAAACGATACAATAAAAATGCCATCAAATCTATAATGAGTTGTGAGATTTTTAGGCGCAGATGTAAATAAATCAGGGCTAAAGAATTTGGACGGTATAAAAAAATAAATAGCGAATGAAAGTCCTACGATTTTCGCTTTTAGCACATCTATTCCCAATATTATTTTTGTATTTTGCTTACTTATCTTTAAGTGAGAAGCGATAAAGAGAGGCGTTAATTAGGGGAAAAAAGGAAATGACAGGAGTGTACGGAAAATGATATGTGATATCCCCACTCACCCTACGAAGCTCAGTAGGGGTGCAATAGCATACCTGGTGCATGCTGTCAGCTGGCCCAATTCGTGCCGAAGCGTGCTCGGACACCAATTACCATGAAATACCACATTCAATAGAATCTGCGTAGATGCAAGCATTTAACAAATCACAGTTAATTAATTATCAACAACAAAAAAATCCTAAACATAAAGCTAAAGCTAAATTATCATTATGCTAAATGTGAAATCAATTCATAGAATTAATGTAGATAGCGAAAACTTGACGATGTTTTAACATTAGTTATGTAGCTTGAAAAATGGAAAATGAATTATTTTCTAGATTGTAGATAAATACGAATACACTATGTATCTATTGTAACATCAACATATAACTATAATCAATGTCTAATTTTATCAGTGACTTATTATAGGCAAACGTGCGGATAGCTGTTAATGTCAAATAGTTACTAATCGTGATAATTTATTTTCAATTTCACGTACACCAAGGTAGGTGCATTTGTATTTCGATAGTTTAGTAATGTAGCGGTATTTGTTATTTATACGGGTCTTAATTAATGAATTTATAGACCTTTTCGAACACGTTCCCATGGAATGTTTTATGTTAAATACATTTATGAGATACCTATCTATAGTTAATGTTTGATCTTGAAATGACTTCTTCAAGGTCGTCCATTTTCATACAAACCCATGCTTTTGACCCAGATAATGAAAATTTAATGGCAAAATTTAAATAAGTTGTTAAGGCCTTTTCTTTATGTTAATCTATAATTATTCTTTATCGTTTGTGTTAATGAACCGAATCTATTAAATGGTTTTGTTTATTGTGACTGAATAAATTTTCATCACATTTGCATAAGGAAAAGGGATTCTAATGAAAAAAAATGTATATATTTATAAATGTATATATTTATAAGTCATATGTTTATATTTATAATTTAGGTTATTTAAAATATTTAGATTATAATTTCCTAGATTTTTGAGGGAACGAACTGAGACAGGTTGTTTCATATATTTGTAATAATAAAATTTTTGTTCTAATGCTATTTGTGTGCAAATACTCTCATTGCTGTTGCTAATTCAAAAACTACGTAACAAATGACAGTGTTTCTTGTCGTCTTATTAAACATTAAAATGTTATACTAAAATATTGATTGATTTAATTCGATTGATGCTATCCTTTTTTAATAAAATATGTTTAATTGAATGCTGAATTATATACTAAAACATTGTCATCATCACTTTAATTATAAAATAATATTCATATATAATTATAATAGATAATCAGCACCGATTGGGAAAGTGCCCACCTGTAACCCGTTAATTCAATAAAATCCTAATAACAACCATTCAAATTCTATTCACATCAAATTCGATCGAGCTGTCGTTGCTACCTACTAATACAATTACATAAATGACATAAAAAATGAAATATACGTTACTGGCCAAAGGCCGTTCTGTCGGAATGGTTCGCCTCCTAAAACGATCAGATTATATTCTACAATAAAATAATAAATTATATTATGGCGTCTTAATTTGAAAGGAGATTAAATTTCTTAATTATATAGCCTATTGCCCTTAAAACTTGGAAAACGTATGTATTTTTATCATCGTTGAAACAGGTTGTAGTTCGAGTTATGTGTTAGAAATATAATCTTGTTATATTAATCTCCATTTTCTAAATTTCTAATACAATTAAATTCTTTACGGCCACCGTTATCTAGATGTGTAATTTTCTATCTTTTAAAAAGTTAGTGAATTACTATAAAAGCAAATATAATTATTATTATTGTTTTACCGCATGCTGGTAACGCTCTGATAATAGCATTATTTATTTCGTATAATCACGAATTGTTAAATGTAATCAATGTATTACATGACCTAAGTAGAAGATATTGCATAAGATATATGCACAAGCCTATTAAAATAATTAGGGAATGTCATACGTAAATCACTCAAACACTGTAATGCAATCGTAAAGTGTAAACTGTCTTTCGTAGTGATGGAATAATGCCTATTGTACTATATTATCTTCGAAAGAATTAACTGTGTATTTTTCAATATTCACTTGAAGCAAACTTTGTTAGTTTTTCAATTATTAATGAATGAAAAGTATAGAAAAATACATCTGTAGAAATCGGTGTTAATAATACACGAATTATTTCAATTTAAGTTGTCTATATGCATTTAAAAGATGCTTAGTTTTACGATTTTTTCATTGATTTCTCCATTGTTACCTTTAATTATTCTTACTACATTCAGTTTCATATTAGACTGCAAATTATACCCGGACGTACGTCGCACCTGAGAAATGCATATAATTAGACGATTTTTTACATAAGATCATAAAACTACATACAAGGAAACGGTCGTGCGACTTGATACTTGGTTTGTGAGAAAAACATTCATCCGGGAAATGTATGAGCGTCAATCAACAGAATGACTGCATTGTTCGGACTTCGGGCATCGAAACGTCGTCCGTCGAACGCGAGTTTGTTATAAACAACTCCAACAGACCAGAGAAACAACCACAGATCACCTAATAGTATCTACATATTACTAGTATAGTATTATGTTATCTGTGATGGTACTTTTTAAAGTGACAATCTTGTTTGCAAGGACGTAGTGGTTCGGTAATTGTAATTATAGTAGAATAGTAAAAGCCTATAAAATGAAGGTTGCTTGGAATATTGATAAAACCTGAAGTATTTATTTTATACATGTGGCATAAATACATATAATGCGTGTACCTTAAATAAATAAAAAATACATAAGATAAATTATTTATACTGTCAATGACCCAATGTCAAATACGTTAGTTTGATAGTCTGTGGTCAACAGATGTAGAACTTGACGCAAAAGAATTTTAAAATATGACTTTGTTTGGATGAGTAATTATAAGCTGACATATTAGGTTAATAATTTATGATTATGGTCGAATCTTGACCCCTGGACAAGCATGAGATGACTTTTATTTCGACGTTTAACTAGTTTTCTGTTCAAATTTTTAGATGTAGATTTTTATTATAGTGCGATACAGTCTGGTGCTAATTAATTGATTGTAATAGGTATAACGTATACGGTGTTTTTTTAATTATCTTCAATTTCGTGATTTTGACATTGATATAATATTAGAAACAAATACATATAATATGAAATAGGTTGAAGTGAAGTACGTAGCTCATATTTTTTCCCCATTTAAAAGAATGCATCTATATACTTTTTGCTTTCGCGTTAGTAAAAATACTATTTGCTTATAAGGTACAAAGAGCCTTTTATGGACTTTCTATTCGAAGGGCAATGAGAAAGGCAACATATTGCAGTATTTGTGTAAATGTAGTTTTTGTTTAGAGTCATTTGCCTGCATTATAGTTACCCTTGATGAGTCTTGATGGATTACTGTCGAAGCTTTCGCTCTTACAGTTATGATTTCTTAATTGAAAACGTATATCCGTGTATTTATTCTTATATTTAACCCGTATCCATAACTTATTCTTACATTAAATAGTAGATACCTATTAAAAATTGTGAGGTTAGTCATCGCTAATGTGTTTACTAAATAAAAAATATTTAAGAAGATAAGGAGGGCATAAAGAAAAGCTTATAATCATAGGAGTTCATCAACTTATGGAAATAGAAATATGGAAATAAATACAAGTATAATATGATTATTGAAATCTCCTAGAACAGCTAGGAGTTTTGTGACATTATAGCAAGCTTAAATAGAAGCCGCTCATATATAAAAACAAGTTCTGTTAAACGATTACTACGTTTTATGTTTAATTCTTGTTATAAACTACATATTATTTTCTTTGAAGTATTAAGACACAGGGAATCCTAGTGTGGGAGCAAGGGTTTTTAATCTACATATATGTTATTTTTTGATAATTAAATTATTGTTATTGTTATTGTTATTATATACTATATTTTCGATTTTTGAAAATAAATGAAATTTAAACGTCTTACAATACCGATGTTATACCGATAGTACTTAAAATATCGATGTCAAACTAAGTATTATAATTACAAAATGAGATGTTAATACTACGAACATAAATGTAAAATAATATGTTAAATAATCTTACTTTATTAAATTAGATTCCTAAGCTTTTAAACATTTTCCTTGTAGAAAATGAGTTCTTATAACTAATAATCCCCGTTACAGTTACAATATGAAAATATAACACGTCGACATATCATAGGTACATTCAAACGATATAAAAGTTCTGTTAGTAGTAAATAGTTGCGATTTATCGTCAGATTTGGGTAAGGATATTCTACCGTCTGCGACAAAATAACGTCAATAAATAAGGTGATTTCTATGTTATAACCACAGATAATATAATATTTTACTAGGTTATAACCATTATCATCCCTTGGAAATATTATTATGGCTTTGAAGTGTGCTATGTTACAAATGTGAATTATAACAAGAAAAAAATGTTTATAACTTATACTTTGTAGATTGAGATTCTCAAATTTAGGTTAAACATACTGCGGTGTAAAGATATTAATAAATTATTTATTGATATGTATATGATTAATAATTGTAGTTATTTATGTAAGTCGCAAATTTAAAAGAAAATATAATGATAGTTAATAATAAATTTAAATTTAAATATAAGAGAATTATATCCAGAACGAATGAGCTGAATTAGTGAGGAAAATACAATGCAATCATAAAGCATGTAGCGTAAAAAACTTGATCACAACGTAGGCAATTGCACCCAACTCCTGTTTTTAATTTATTCTTAGAATCTTTGATAACCTGTGTACATTTAAATAGGTATCCTACATCATAATAAGAAAGAAGAAAGGTACATATCTAGCGATTAATATAAACTTTGATTCAAATTGAAATATGATTAAAAACCATAAAAATCATTTTAGGTTTCGTTATTTCGTGACGTGTAATGACGTGTACCTTATTTAGGTATACGTAGCTTGGTAAATTAGCTAATAAGTTAAAAACGAAGCATTAAAGAAACGTACGGTTACCCAAGACAACCATAAGAATATGTTAAAAAGCATTCTTAGATGTAAAAATTTCTCATACGAATGTAATATTATTAATTGAATACGCCAATTACATAGGAGGTTATACGTTACGTGCTTTTTTAATGGCTCGCTAATAGATACGCCTAACCATTTAAAAGGGTTATCGAAAACAAGCAGTTATTAACAAAACTAAAAGCGATAAATATTTTTAATACATCTTAATAATAGAGCGGGCACATTACCTTATAATTAAGTTTCGTGTACTATATTTCACTATTAAATAAACAATTGGGCGAAAGTTGTGATTTACGTTTGGCGTGGTATACCGTTTGTGCCACTCGTGCTACTGTTTCTCATCAATTAAATAAAAAGATTATTGCTTATTGAATTTTTGTTAAAGAAAGTATGTGAATTCGTATATCATTAAGTGCAGATTACTAAGTACAATGAAGGGAGGAAATATTTAAACGAAAAATTGACTAAAACATTATAAATACATCAGTATTATTACAGTTTTATGTACTATTGAAAAATCGCAGTTCGTACTTGTACTAGGTATCTAATATAAAAGGCCACAGATCAGTGACACACATTTCATTCGCTTTTTTTAGTTAAATATAAAAGCGAATTTATTAAATTTATTCAAAGTTATGATATCTTTATCAATCATAATAAAAAGAACTACCCAGCAGGGCGCCTAGGCCTATTTTCTGTTAATGTATAACCAGTTTGTACCTTTTGGTTAACTTTGAGGCTTAATACATAAATAGTGAATACTGTTCCGATTAAATTTTTCGATTGTTCGACCCGTATTCGTACTAATTGCATATGAAATGCGATTTTATACGTCACACCTGACATTAATATTTACAAAATAGACATTAGATTTTATCCAAGAATTTTAATAGCGTGTGTTGTTTTCGAAACACTAATTAAAACGTTAGTAACTTATAGTACAAACAATAAAGTCCTTGGTTTCCTTTTTTTTATCCCAAATATCAAAAATCGCATCCTTGTACAGGGCACTAAGCTGTATTATAACGTAACTAGACGCTCGTCTTGATTTTGTCCATAATGATGTGTTAAAAAATTAAAATGGGCGATTTCAGGTACGCAATCTGTATTCGCGTGTTAAGATAAGAAACATACTAATATTCATTGATTATATTAATTGTATAGATACGTTTAAAAACATTCGTAATGCAGATTTTAATAGCGGAGAAACGCGGGAATTGCTCAAATTAAAATATTCCATATGTATTTGCATCTACGTTTCTATGTCGATAAAATAAAACTAACTTTAACGGTCTTCTTCACAAGGTCGTTTTAAATACCTTATTTAGCATAACTGAGCTTTATGATGTTAAAAATACGATACTGTTAGCATTCGGTAGCATCTAAATAAGTCCATTTAAATTAACGATACCGCACGTGAGCCTACCAGAATGGTCCAAGGGAAAGGCAGTTAAAATTGCTTCAAAAGATTTACTGCCATGTCACTAATTATACATAATATAAGCGACATTAAAACCGTATAGATATATTTTTGCTTGTGTAAATGTTAATGTGTTTCTGAAGGCAATAATATATATTCAAAATATTTTTTTTTTGTAATAAATAAGACACTATTATTAAAAATAAAACTTTATTAATATTTTAATCTGTAATGCTAAATTATTAAAAATGTAGGTCACTGTTACAAAAGGAATCACGACTTAATTTTTTTAACATTTATTTCTAAGTAGAACGCAGAAAAAAATGATGTTATTAAGAAAAACAGCGTTTTTCTTATATAATTTAAATGCAAATAACATGTAACATGTGTTGTAAATTTGTATAAATTCTTTATTCTCCAGTCATAAGTCGTTAATAGTAAAATTGATTACGTTATCTATCTTCTGACATACAGGTAATAACTAAGTTCAGAAGTAAGAGCAATGTTATATACATAATATTTGAAGGGCTAATAATATTTTTTTTATTCGCTGATTTCTTGGCCAAATTTGAGTAATAATAAACAAAGTACGATGTACCAGCATTGGTCTGACTTTTTCATAAGTCTTCAAATAATTTAATTTTACAAAAATACGTATATGACTACGGCGATAATTAGTTTGGAGAAGACCGCATAGCGTTGGAGACTGGAGTGAATTGAGTTTGATGTTTGGTTCTGCAAAAGCAACACTGATAGCAAACATTTGTAGCTTAGCCGCCATGCTGTCCCAGCGTTGATGCGGCAAATTGCGCGGGAAATATTAAAAATTTTCAAATCGTGCAGTAATTTCGTGTGAATGGATTATTGTATTGGATTATTTGTAGTGTTTTTTGAACAATTTAAAAATGTAAGTAATTTTCGTTTTTTGGTATTCTTATTTAATCTTAATTAAAAATAAACATATAATTACGCTGTCAAGAATAACTAAATAAATATGCCGGCACTCTATAATTGATCAGAGCTTTGTACGTGTTATATTGCGATATTTTTTTCTTCGTACTGTAATTTTTGTGAGAGTTAAAAAAATAATACAATTGCTAAGCAACTGGAATACGAGATGCAGATGATGGGGCAACTATTATTTTTTATTATTTTTACTAAAATCGCATTAGTAGACGAATTAAACAATTATTTTTTGTTTTTTTTTTATGATAAAAATTATTTTAATTTTCTTTTATTTTATGTTATTCTTGTTATTTTTTTTGTTGTTGTTTTTTTATATACATTAATTATAAAAGAGTAATTCTGGTTTAATATTTTATCGATATTCGTATATATAATTAACTAAGATCACAAAAACAATTTTTTTGTTTTTAATTTCAACCATCTCATAAATGACTAACGATTTAATAGTGCAACAAAAGATAACATAATATGTAATATGTGTAAACATCTAATTACGCACTTTATTATATAATATACTTTATTATCAAAGCAAAGGGCGTGGAAATTATAATAGATAAGTAAATTTTTAAATTAAAAATTAATTAACTTACTTACTTATATTTTTTATGTATAAAACAAAACAAATCGAAGATAAAAACACAGCAGAGTTTTTATTGAATGATCCATTCTATAATCTCATGAAATAGACAAAGTGCTAATGACATTAAATTAATGCACTATTTAAATAAATTTAAATTCTAGATAAGGGAAGTGGTACAGTTACACATTATTCATTTTACGACTTTCATAGAATGTATCGAAAGTTTTTATTACTATATTATTCTGTTCTGTTAAAATATTTTATATAGCACATTATTAAGAACGTGACATGCATACTTAACTTGATTTATAGTTTTTTCGTTAGAAATACAACAAATCTCCTAGGTTCCATTATTTGAAATGATAACGAATTTTTCGTTCATAATATAAAAGGAGAAAATTAAAAGCTATTTCATGTTATTTTTGCACGGATCAATATTGGATTTTATTTTATGGAAGAAATGCAGTAGAAATATATTTTCTTAAATTTTTAATATTACCAAAATTAGCACATAATATCACATTAAAAAAACAGCTTATGTTTAGTGATTTTTACGTTCTTTTTTAAATACATATAAAATTTACAAACCGAAAAGATATCGCTCTGAATATAAATATTTTTTATTATTAACATTAGGAGTTTTATAGAAAGCTCTAGAATCGCTATATCTGTTAAACATTTAAAAAAATATAATACAATTTTATGTATTAATAGGTTGTCATACGTGGCTAATTCTAATTGGGAGTAGTTTAATATGTTATTTTATATTTTAACCTTCGTCTTGAACCACTCTATCTATTAAAAAAAATCAAAACCATTGTTTAGTTTTAAATTTCTAAGTATACATACATAAATAGGGACAACGGGGGAAGCGACTTTGCCGTAATCTATGTAGTGATTATATTTGAAAGATTGTACTAATTTCAGTAGTAGTTTTTTTTGTGTTTATAAGTACATGTGTATTTACTTTTAATGATATTAAAAAGAGGTAAAGTTTATGAATTTATGAGTTTTTACGATGTAGGGTATATTTTTTAGATCATTTGAATCGATATTAAAATTTTTTTAGGCGATAGAATATTTCATTTTGTTTATATTCCGGGTCAACCAGACATGATGAGTTCCATCCAATTGGTATCTAGATATCCTTGATGAACACTAAATCTTTCATTGGAATAAATCTTTAATTAAAAATACCGTTGTTTACTCTTTGAAAGAAAGATGCAATTTAAATATATTTAGTATAAACTATAAGTGGTTATAAATATGGGATTATATACAGCGTTAGAACAAAGATTACACCTTTCTATTTTGTAGTAATAATATTTTTACCACGAACCTAACACACGATTAAAATTGATTGATAATTCACGTGTATAGCAGTTACGGATAATTTCATAAATATATAAAACCACAGAAGTCTATCTCTCAGACAAATATAAATCATTAAATTCTACAGAACTCTCGTCCTCAAACACACTCTTCCAAATGGAATCGAATGGCTTCTTAGATGCGGTTTCAATATGATTATCAAGATAATTCTCAATACTTAATATTTCATTTGACTAAAATTACCCACAACGAAAATGGAAACGTATAGTTTTCACACAACTTTCCTTGTGTTCAAAATATACCGTGTATTTACCATACATTATTTCGATTCTCAATGAGAAACAAACCTTTGATTTTGATTTATTGCAAAATAGAATTTTATTATAAAAAAAAAGCTAATTATGAATTTGTGAAAACGTATTTAATTAAATAAATGTTTTCGTAGCAAGTGTCTGATCAGTGCCGCCGAAGGAGTCGCGGACGAATCTAACAAGTACCCATGGCCCCTTCATCAATGCGGCTTGACGGAACACAGTAGGGTTTTAGTCGGTAGGAATCCGACATAACCCGCGACCTCTTCCCCGGGGGACGTGGGTATCTATGCAAGATTTCACCACTTAAAAAAAAAAAAAAAAAAAGTGTCTGATCAGCATAACTCGATTATTTCCAAAATATATAAACTGTTACATTATCGTGTGAGCTTAGCAAATTCTGTGTGTTTGCACGGTGTTACATCATTGCAGTAGGAAGTTACTGCTTTGCTCAATAAATTAAGGTGTCATGTTACACGACGATACGCTTTTTGTATCAGATATGATGCTCTCATCTGAGATAATTATTTCCTTATGATCCATAAACAATACCTTGTGAATCTAGCTATAGATTACGACACAACACGCTACTCTATAGTAAATAAGTATAAACCGGCACATAATAATCAATTCAAAAATAGAATTCGTATCAAATATTTAATTGTTTTTTGACCGCCTCTTTTGTACAGTGGTTAACGCGTGAGCGTAGAACCGAGGGTCCTGGGTTCTACACCCCCCAAAATACAGAAGGCTAATAACCTACTTGTCTATAAAGAAAATCGATCAGTGAAACAGATGTATATCATCTGCCCCATACCCCAGTAGGGGACACGGGATTTCACTTATTTAACTAATTTAGAATAAACTTGAATACGTGAGTTTCTATCGCCAAAACTAGGAAATAAGAAGATACTGTATGAACTGGCCTTTCAATTTGAAAAAGTGAAACCAATTGTGATCATCTATTTTGGAACTACAATCTCATAGAAAGAGCCACGGAACGAGATATTAAACTTGATAAAATATCCAGCCCTCACTTTTGTATTAAGTTAAATGTAATGTTAATGTTTGGTTAAATGTTTATGCCTTTATGAAAATTGTACATAATTGTACAATTTTTTTTTATTGATTGTAACATTCTATTTCGTTATAGATTCTTTAATTCTTACAGCTGGTGGCAATTGACTTTTATATGAGCTGCCGACATTTTCTTCGTACGACAATCCAATACGAGTCTGATACGTGACTTATTTACTTTTTATAGCGACTGAGATCGATATGATATTAGAATACTATCTCTTTATGTAAGAACACTTTGGTCATGACGATTTTTCTTCTGTATTTTTTGCACTTTAATACAAATATGAATATTCTGACTAATCTGATAATAAACCAATATATATTAAGTTCAATAAAAATAAATTTTGCGAATTTATATTGTAATGTGTGTAAATTTCCATTTTAACAAATCTCACGCTGTTTTTTTATCGGTAACCATTATGTAACAGTTTAAATATTTATTCTAAATGATATTTATGTTATGAGTAATGATCATTAAATGTTTAAAGAAACTCTATGCTAATATATTGTTAAAGTCACTATTCCGTGGTAATTAAACGATGTATGCAAAGTATATTATGTAAAATATGGTTACCAATACTACCAACATCCGGAAAACATACCAACTACTCAACATACCAACTGCGGAGAAATAGGTGGATGTAGTTCACAAACAGCGATTTTTGTATGACCTTCAAGACATGTAACATCTTAGTCTCCCCGTGACCACGCTCGCTGTAAAGTGTTCGAAACGTCGGGATAAATAATATGATGAACTAGCTTTTGCCCCCGGCTTCGCACGCGTTAATTCGGAGTAGTTTAGGAGATGTTATTATACATATAAACCTTCCTCTTTAATCAAACTATTTAAAAAAAATACCATAAAAATTCATCGAGTAGTTTTAAAGATTTAAGCATATATAGGGACATATGGACAGAGAAAGCGACTTTGTTTCATACTATGTAGTGATAAATCGCATATAAAATCTGTTAAGAAGACTTTTATTTCTAAAATATGGTTTCTAGAACTCGAGTATGGTTTTCAGAAAAATACAGTGATCAAACTTAAAATGGGCTTCTTTCACTTTTGGAATGTTTTTATGTATAACTTTGGATTAGATTTGCACACGAATCGATTTTAAATTCCAAAATATCTAGTCTGTTACGCCAAATTATAGGAATGTACTAATAACTATTAAGCTAAATTTATTTATTAAGAGAGGCGATATATTGTTATGATAAATAAACTTGAGAGAATCCTCTCTGTCCAATTTAATACAAACGTCGATTTATGTAAACGACCAGTACCTGTCAATAATTATTAATATAGTTTTGCACTTTTTAATTTAAAATACACCAAACTCTTTAAAATACCGTTACAAAGAATCAATTTTTCAAATTTATGCGATTCGTGAGATATTCCTGTTTAGATAACGATCTTAGTTAAGTATGTGTGTTATATGAGTATTTTAATTTAGATTATATGACGATTATATTCATTTATTTAACTTTCTCGTTGTATTTATTAATAAGTCGTTACGTTGGACAAACGTCAGTATATAACCAATGGCATACTTTTTCTGTTATTTAGGTACATCTAGTATATCATTTACCTTAAAACTTTTACTTTATCAAAAATATTTTTTTCAAAACGTATGTTCTTGATGGCAGATTTGAACAATCCATACTAAGAGCTGATTTTTCTGTCCTTGGTTAAGCTTTTAATTCATTCATTCGCATTCGTTGACACTAATTCTCCTGGGGATTTTATATTTAATAGTGTTATTCTTAATATTGAATATATGAAAAAGGTTTGAAAAATCACCCCTTAGTCGACTAAACTAATACAGGTATAGAGATATAGTTTTCGTTTAAGATTAAAAAATATTGTATCGTTGGAAAAAGCTGTTTGATAAATCTATAAAATCGGAGAATTTAAACTATTAACTTAGTTAATATATTGTGGGTTTCAAATAACACACATACCGAGAAGGCATATTCAGGTTAACTTAATGGCATATTAGTAGTCCAATAGAAGCTACGGAGTAGTTTAATGCGTGTGGCAGCAATGTCTTTTCTAACTAGATTCGATTCGATTAACATAATTCAGTTGAGAAATTTTAAAGAATAGAAAAAATTTGATCACGAGGCAGGATAAATTTTTTCTATTCTTTAAAATTTCTCATTTATAAAGGATTTCAATGCTATAAAACTAAAAATTAAATAATTCAGTTGGTTATCTCGAAAGTTTTAATTATTTATTTGAAAATTATTTGATTGATACGATGTGGGTGGTCGTAGATTGTCATAAATAATGTGTAATACAAATATTCATATTACTTTAAATAATATTAAATGTTTGAAAAACTTTGTTCGGCAAAAAATTCACAAAAATATACATTTGATCAATATATCAAACAAATTTGTTGTTCCGCTATACCTATACTCTAAGTATCTTCATTACATTATTAAATATCATATAACAATACTCAACTGTTATATTATATAATTACACATAATGAAACATAGAAAATTGACCATAACTGGATACTCATCACCATAGAAAATAGGCTAAAGTACTAAATTTGTTTTTAATTCGTATTTACATTATTATTTCCTTTATTACAACCACACGCACAGTTTTATCTCTTCACAGCACAATAATATAATAAGTGTACTGGTAAATACTAAAGCTACAGTTAACTCGGAAGCGGGAACTATCTTACATAACTCATTAAATCCGAATCATAGCGTGATATTAAATATCAGTAATAATTTATAATCTTGCTTCATAATAGCATAATGAGGGATACCACTGGTATCTCATAACTGTAGTAACTAGCGGGAACCAATGATACTAGGGATGCTGGTAATCGACCGGTTTCAATGCAATGTAATTATATTATGATAAAGTTGCTTTTTATCAAAATTAACAGACGCACTTAACCAGTACCTACATGTGATTAAAATTATAACCTATAACCTTTAAATTGCTGTTTACTGGTTGTTATTTATTTCATTAAATGCTCTTATAATAGAATAAATAACATTAATCGACAAGAAGTGTTTATATTATTGATAAAATTAAGTAATGGGAAAGAATTTCCTATTAGACAGAATTAGAATCACACCGTGCCGCTAAAAACCCACGGTATCGTAAGTAGGTATATCTGTCTATCGGTGTCGTAATAATCGATAACAAAACAAAAAATAAACCGAATTAAGAACCTCCTCCGTTTTATGGGAACATCGATTAAAATTATGTTATAATAAACATTTCGGATGTTCATATTTAAAACAATATCTTCAAAGAATCGTGGATCGATGCTCTTAGAATCGATTAATCTAAGTAACAGTTTGAATTGGTCAGATTACCATATACCGCTCTGTTTATGGAACATAAAGACAAGGATACGATCAAAATATTAAAAGCTGATGATTTTATTGTTTTTGGACCGATGAATGATACAAATGATATATGCTAATAGTCTAGTTTAACATGCTTTAGCACTTCTTTATGTTCCGCTTAGAATGCCACACCCTTTCTAACTGGTAGCATCTTTGGGTATGTTGATGATTTTATAAGATTTCTGAGTAAGTGTGTGATGACTCTTTCTAATTTATATTGGGCTTACCGACCATTTTTATGACATATTTGCTTACATTTTCCTTAGAAAAGTAAAAACTAAAATATCTAAATCCATTAAGTGTTATGGTTATGATGCTAAGCTTATTTAATTAAGACTTTTGTAACAAGACTAAAAATATTGTTAAGGCTTTTTAAAGTCATGAGGCAATAACGAATTAGCGTAGCATAGCGACTAATAGTGAATATAACATAACTAGCTAATTTCCTATTATTATTTTACAAGTACATCCATTGCTCACAATGAAGTTTAGTTATTGGTAATGTATTAATTTAAATGGAATAAATAATTGAGCACGCAACTAATTACTTATTTAAATGGCGGTATAATTCGTCTTTGGAGAAAATCTAAAACAGCAACAAATATTATACTATTATTCAAGAATGGCTCTAGGTCATTAACATATTGAATAGATGCTTACTAATTATGCCCTTCAAGAAAGTCCAGCCAAGAATGCACTTACCAGATCACCTACGATGACAGGTTTGTCTAACTGCGTCGGAAAATTGTACGTGAACGGAGTTAGGGTCCATTAAAGAAGCCTAGACAATCTTCCATAAACGAAGTAAATAGATTATATTCTGAATGAATTATGCAAATTACATTTTTTCCATAAACTTTGAGAGTTATTTCTACAGATATATTGCTGTGCGCTAATACATATGCCTGTCTGTTTTATTTTGTATGTATTCAGAATAAAATATACGGAAATTGAAAGAAATACTTAAAAATAAATTATCAAGTGTCAACGATGTTTCTTATTAATCGTTTTACATTACTTATATAACTGTATAAATGACAATTTAGTAGTGTTATTGAATCGTCGACCTACTGTGAACAACGTCTACAATATAATCGTATTATTACATAGATATCTCGAAACTAGTAATAAATAAAAATCGTTCTATCATTTAAAGAACCTACGAATTTTATTTTAATATTTTCAGACAGTTCACAATCGTAAAGTGCATCAATAAATTTCGAGTTTAAAAATTTATACATTTTTCAAATTGATAACACTACCAAACGGCTACATCAATATTCTAAATAGTTTATCTAAATTGTTTTTGACGGCCACAATAATCTAAGTCCTAGGTAAAAATAATGATAAAATGGTTTCTTTCAACTAAAACCGTTATGGTAATAAAAATCTTCGTATTCAAATTGATTCCAATGTTCCCAATCGATAATGGTTTTTTGTTATAAGTAATTCAATAAAAAATCGTATTAATTTATATCTAATAAACACGAGTGTTACATTTTCCTCTATATTTAGCAATCGTTTAGTTATTACCTAACGAGACCGTGTAGTAAACCCGGAAACACATCCATGAATATATGAATTATTAATTTTTCTACACGTAACTATGCTGCTCAATTTGCGTGCACATAAATCAATAAAAGGCCTACCTCAGTTTGTTGAACACATATAATTAATAGCATCGCTGACCCGACAACAATAACCATTCGACAGTTATCGGCACAATAGGTTGGGCTCTATAATGAATGTGTCAATAAACGTCATTCAGCACTATGTTAAACTAATGTCTCTGCTACTTTATTGGACAATAAGAGGCTTATTAACATAAACACTTTTTGATAGTGGTTATTTATCAATCTGCATCAACAATAGAGAGATTTATTGTCACCTTTAGCGCGATTATTGTTTTATTATTTTAATAAAGTGTCAGTTACAAATTGAGTGCTAACGCGCGGCTCGTTTATTATATGATTTATTTCTGTCGTATTGTAATATTAACAATGAAAGGTTCTAACTATCGTAACTCCCCTTTTTTATAAACTAATTTCAAGGGAATTTTTATATTATTCTATAAACTACTCACGTTCCGGTTAGAACCAATGACGTCACCCCTGCCTACTAATTAATTTCTCAAAATATTGTACGGTAATAATTAATTCATCAGTGATGAAAAATATAGGTTTTACTATAAAAAAATAAAAACTGTTTTAAAAGAAACCATATTTTTTCTATTTCTTCTATTATTTATAAGTATTACTTATATTAAATTGTGAAGCTCGATAGCCTTGCTATACCATCGAAACGTAGAGGTATAGTTTTATGTTATCTGTGGTAGATACTAAACTACCATCGACAATTAAAAATCTTATTTGTAAATTCATAGGCTGTTTTCAATAAGGTGCATAATACACGTGTAGGTATTACTCCTTATTAACATATAATATTTAATTTATGGTGCCTGTCCATATTGACCATCTAAAGGTATTTTTTTCATTTAATTAAATTTTCGGTAGAGCACAGCAGGCATCGACGTGTTAAATGATTAACGGAGGTGTTAAATCTATTTATTCATTTGTATACAATTATATTTATAAGAAACTTTCCACTTTCTTTTAATATTCACTTCACAAATATATATGAAAAATGATTAAACAGAAGCTTTTGTACATTTTTCTTATTCGCCATACCGTTATTTATAAAATACGACCAAATGAGTTTTGGGTTCAAGGATTAAAGATTATATTTTATGTCAACGCCCATTTCACATACGATAGAAATAATTTATTATGTATATGAAATATTAGCGATATAGAATTGGTATGCTGTTTCGACTGTTTCTTGGTCTATTTATATTACAGACTTAATATTTTTAAATGTTCAAAAGTGCTTCTATAAGAAGTCTAATTGAAGAAAAAAATGTTTGAGTTTAAATCTGAGTCAATAGCATTATTGCTAATTGCTTTGAGTTTAGGGCAACTTATAATTATATAGTTTTTAGGTAATAGAATTGAATGCAATTTATTAAGAACTTAAAAATATAATGAAAATAAACTAATAAGGCGGGATTCAAACCTACGTCTTGCGCTATCTTAAAAAACAATGACAATTTTATAGAATAATAAAAGTACTTCTTATAACTTCAAAACTATTGAATAAGATTTAATTCGTCAATTATCATTTTACTATAGTTTTAGCGCATAAAGTTTATTGACATGAGAATTTTATAGGTAATTACGTCGTTATAATGTGGATACTTTGTAGATATGCTGAGATAATGAATAGCAATAAGCATAATAAATTCAGTACCTATATCAACATTACATATAATTTTAGTCACTGCAAACATGCTAATAATGTTAATATATTTACGACCTTACTACTACTCGTGTTTACATCGTGACGTTGTAAGATCAAAAATCATATTATATTATTAAGCTTATTTATTGTATAAATGAGTAACACTCACGCGGTTGCCGGGTAAAAAGTAGTCTATGTACTGTAATCTGTAATCTATCACTGTACCAAAATTAAATACAGATACGATAAGCTGTTTTCGCGTGAAAGAGTAACGAACATCCATCCCCACTTGCAAACTTTCGCGTTTATAACATAACAGTAGGATTATTTTAATAAGCAATCTTTTTTGCACGAGAAGTGATATTAGTGACTCAAGAATGTTGTTCATGGATGAATATGGACAACATCGTTTGACATTATGATAATTGGTAGATGAGAAATGTATTAACAGATAATTTAATCTAGGACTAAGATTTAAAGTCTCATTGATTATTCAATATCTGTGCAATTGCAAAAGATTGCAACATGAAAACAAATCATACTGAAGATAAGATTATTAATTGTAAATTCTGCTACAAATGTTGAGATATTAAGAAAATCGGCATATTTGTAGTTCAAACATCACACTATAATCTAAAAGGGCGGTCTATGTGAAGATTAATTTGTTGATTGAAACTTATTACCGCACCAGTGAAAATTTATTAAAATCATAAAATAATATCAAATTTTTGTGTCAAGCATTTGTAACGGGCTGAATTCGATTCCGTATATCGCATGCATAATTAATTCCTAAATACATAGATTTCGAAAGTATTGCGAGTGATAGATTTTCTCTTTCGAATGTTTTATGAAATAAACGAATGTTACTGAATAACATTAGCAGCCGAAATACTTAAATGAGCTTGATCTCTCAGCAGGTGTACCGGACTGTGTACCCACCTACTTACCTGATTTGGTAGAGCGTGAAATATCGTGTGAAATAACCTATAATATAATATTCCATATTGATCCTATAACTGGTTGTCTTACTTGATTTACAAGTACGATTTTTTGTGACATATTTATAGTCTTTTTACCAAGGATTATTTCCATTTGAATAAGAAAGATAATGAGGAAATTAAAAATCAATCGCCCCAGTACCTAATAAAGTATTATATCATCTGTGCCAGTGCAATCCTACTAGTTCAACTATATCCTACTAAAATTATAAATGCGAAAGTTTGTAAGGATGTGTGTGAGATTGTTACTCTTTCATGCAAAAACTACTGAACCGATTGCAATGAAATTTGGTACGTAGACAACTGGACAACTGGAATAACATATAGGCTTTTTTTTCCCGATATTCCTACGGGATACGGACTTACGCGGGTGTAACCGCGGGGCGCAGCTAGTATAATTTATGAACGAAAATTTTATTTTAATATTTATTTTAACAAAACATTTAAAAAGCGCCTTCAAATTCTCAGAAACTGACAGAATATAATTTGGACCACGCGTTTTAAAAGTGGAAGAGATACCTACACATAGTAGAAATTCATACCTATTACAAATGAATCAAATAATCATCAGACACTTTGAAGCTCTTTCATAATATATACATCTGTTTAAAATTGTGCCCTTCAAGAATAAAGTTTCTTATTTGTTGTTTCAGGTGAAATTGAATAAAGAACTTAAATATACCCAGGACAACACAAAATGAATTCCTCACAATTTTTAACGGTTGCCAACAAGTTTATAACAGCGCCATCTGTGGGAGAACATCGAAATGTTAGAGGCTAAGTTCTAACTAACTTTAGCTATACGACATAAGATGGCGTTAGTGTTCTTGTTGCTGATCGTGATAGGTACAACTAGAAGTGCAAGTACTCACGGAGAGATGGCGCTAGCTAACGTTACTAGGTTTGCCAATGGAGACTATTTCACTTTAGTCGGTAAGTTTTTAACAATCGATCAACGAATGTAATTTTAGTACTTCATGTCTCTACATTAGCATCAATGTAACGATTAATGAACTTACCGTTATTAAATGTTCTTAGTCTTAATCTTATTAAAATTTAATACACGTTAACTAGAATGTTTGAGAAACTAAATTGTGATATTTACGATCTTTTAAATAGTAAAAAGACCTGAAT
>NC_052115.1:4680337-4727034 GCF_012273895.1 Zerene cesonia | reverse complement strand
GCGCCGTGCGATGTCGACGCTCCGCCCATTAACGCGTGCCGGGCGCCTCCGTCCTTTACTGCTCGTCGGTACTCAACATCCTTAATATTAATATTAAAAGATACGGCTTTTTGAATCAGAAAGGAAGTTTTCAAATTTTATAATTAAGCTGAATTTTCATAAGAAGATTTTTATCAGACCAACATTCGCTATAATCTTTTATAAAACTTAATCATAATTTTATAAGGGAAATTTACAACACTTGGTAGGGACCATAATATGTACTCGTAAACGATGAATACAGTTCAATGACAACGAATTGAAATCGGCCGGCCTTAATTAAAGAGGTTGGCACAACAATTGTTGAAAAAAATTAACAACCCTTATTCGTTATCTACATCCCTGAATAAAAAATTAATGTTTTCAGGCACAGACTGCGGCCTAACCCGTTGCATGGAGGTATCTCACGGTACAGCTCTAGCGGCTATGGGCGGTAGCAATGGTTGCATGTGTCAGTGCCGCAAAGACACGCCCGCGTTCAGAGAGGACCGGCGTAGCTGCGTCAATCATATTGACGGTAAATATGTCGTATTACATGAAAACATCGAATGTTCATCTATTTGTTTGATCGGTTGTTTTTGGGGTTCCGTACTGAGAGGTTATTATTAGGTTTCCGATGGGTGGATGTATGCTTTATGCAGGGTTCGATGAATGGGAAATATCAATAGGATTTTAAAAGCTACTTCAATTCTGAAGATCTGATTAGAATTTAAGTTACATTACTTACTGACGATGATAAATATATAGCACAAGTAGGTAAAAATTTGAAAAAGGTGGTAGATTTTAAAAAATATGTGTTATGACGATTCAAAAGTGCTTCTTTAAGAAGTCTTATTGAATAAATAAATGTTTGAGATTGAATTTATAATATACGATATTTTTGTAATTGTGTTTTTCAATTGTGTTTTTCAAATTCAATTCAACTCTTCATTACCGTAAATCTTATATCTTTACACGAGCAAACTCTAACCCAGCTAAGAGCTGGCAACCACAGTTTTTTACCTTACATGATTAATAACTAAATTAACTAAAGTAGGTTTTTTCAGGACATTATGCAAAAAATTGTTACAGGTACATGTGGCCAAATTTTTATAGTCCATCTATCTTTAAACATTGCATTCTTCCTCATCATTTATTTGAAATTTCATTGAAATTCATCATTTCATTGAAAAAAAAAGCAAATACATGCAGAATCGAGCCGTGAGATCTTGGGTTTATAGCTAAAATCTTGTGACAGTTGACAAGTCACTTAAATGACATTGAATAGACAAAACATTCCACTGTATAAGTAGTAAAAGCACACTACTTAAAAAAACCAAAGCCTCCGCGTTTGTAAAGAAAGTTGTTCTTGTATTATATTAATTATATATGAGGGGGCGGGACGGGGTCGTTCAAACAAAGTAAGGTCAAACTAAACTTAATTCAAATGTATGGATATACAATATTAATCTGGTAATTACCGGCAAGCCACAGAGTACAAATGTTAGGTACAATTTGAATAGAAAATTGCAGCTTACTCATAATAAGCAGAGCAACTTAGGTTATGTCGTGTCATGCTGTACAATAGCGTAGGTATATCATTTGATATGAGCGCGTGAGTGAAATTATAACGCTACCTTTGGTATCATATAGGACCATTATAAATGGTTTAATTTAAAATAATGTATCCGGTAATTTCCAGTTAATACAATCAAGTCCATATAACAAACCTAATGATACAATCGAGTTGTGAACTATTACGTTTCACAAGTTAAATGAAAAAAATGAAATGTAATTTTTTTTTATAATTAACTTCGAATTACACTCCATTTGTAAATTTAACACTGTTTGTACTTGTAGGTTGATATTGATTTCTGAACTCTTGGCATTAACAGTATATTATTTATATTAATAATGTAAGTTTGTTTGATAAGTTATCAAAAAACTAAAAGGGAATGGTCGTAGTACGTATTCTACGAGGGAGACCTATATTAGTCTGAGATCGAGTTTCGACTCATTCAAAGAGATAGCTGTTCTATTATAATTTACTTAGAAGCAAACTAATCAATTTCACATTTATTCACATTTATAAGCCGTCTTTTATTGAATATCAATAACTGTTATATACACATATATAGATACGGTTACAAGGTTATATTATAATGTGATTTAAATTATACTCCTATAACTATCATTGCTATATAAAGCTTAACGAGAAAGTTATGTCGGAATCATAGCGACTCGGAAATTACAAGACCCACTCTAAAATTATATTATTATATATTTATTAACAATGACTTTGGTTGGAATTTGGAATTTTAATGTCTTCCTTAAAAGTTCTATGTCTATTAGATTAACTAGACACATTCTTAAATAAAGTAAGGTGCGTTTTATTCATATATATCACGATTTAAAAGTACTTTATTCGCTAAGTGCTAAGTGGAAGTTACTGTTGTATAAATCTATATTTTATTGCTAAATTCTTAATATTTTTCCAGAATGTGCGATGGCAAGCTTCGGCCGCGGTTCAAAGAAGCCACAGATACCATTCGTCTTTTTACCATTAAAGGGACAGATTATCTACCCTTCAAAAGAAATTGTGTTTACAGGTAAAATAAAACTACTCGGTTCTAGATTTTAGTTTGGATTCGTAAATAATGATATTTTCCTGATTGAAATAAATATATGAAAAATAAAAATAAAAAAGAAACAAATAAAAAAGTTTCCGATACCGGGAATCGAACCCGAGCCTCCTGGGTGAGAGCCAGGTATCCTAGCCACTAGACCATATCGGATATGATGAAGTACTTGAAATTATGTATCTTGTTTTAAACTAAATGCTTAAAAATAAAATGCAATTTAAAGTGAAATAAACTAATTTTAGCTTTCGCCCTTGATATTATTTTAAGATGTCATCGAAATCTACTTTGCGATTTTCAAACATCTGTGCTCTTTTTGGGAGGTTACTAATATAAAATTTAAAGCTGTAATCGTCGTCACTTTTGCTATAGTGTCGATTTAAATAAACGTATAAAATAGAATTGTGAATTACAAAGAAAATTAGCTAGATAAAAGATATATTAGCAAAATGTAGAGTTTTATTATCACATATTATTCTTAAACAACAACCTAGGTATATTTTAGGACGACATGTTCAAAAGCGGTTTCTAGGACACTTTGTAAGTATATTATTGTTTACATATATAGGTAAACAATGATATGTACAGTACAATAATATGTTATCTGTGCCTATATGATATGAATGGTATCAAGTTTTGTACCAGAGATTTCTAAAACCTTTAGTCTATAATCATAATGGATTAAATATGAAGAGATTAAAAAAATAAGGAAAACATTGAATATGAAATAAACATTTATAGATGTTGAAGACGCCGCATGCGCAGTGACAAGCGCACAATACCTTTCTTCATCAGGGTGGGTCACGCTACGAGACTTGGTGGACAATGATGTACCGTTCGGTCTCTATCGAGATGAAGGCAGCACTTATTTACAGGTAATTCACTTTATTTTTTAGTTTTAATGGGTTTTTTCTTATCATATTTTTGTTTTTTTTTTGTTTCGATTTTAATTCGTTGTTTCTTTTGTGCGACGTGCCGGTAAAAGATATAAAATATGTACACATGTATTACATGACAAAGTGATTTATATAGATAGTGATTTTTGTCATTGAATTCATCTATGAAATGGTTTTTAAAAACAATATTTAACGAACAAGTTTTAATCAATAGTTAAACGCACAGACCTGAATAAATTACTCAATCATGTAACCGAATTCTTGACTATAAAATATGTCTATTGTTTAAAAATATGAAGCAATGAAAACACATTTGAGCATAAAAATAATTGAACAAAACGAATACTTCTTTCGTATTCATTTGTATGCGATGATTGTTGTCAATTTAAAAGAATACATACCGTGCTTGGGTGGTAAATGTACGTAGGAAATGTTTTACTTACTTAATTGAGGTAAAATTAATTTTTTAACATCAACCGCCCAAGTAGATTCACTAATATCGAACATTCCTTGATACGGGGCCAATGTTATCAAAATGATCCACTTATTATCACATATTTATTGAATGCGTTATCAAAAATAGGCAATTAAGGTATAGCAGTTATAAAAATTTTGGATATAAATATCCATAAACAAAGATTTTATCGGAACAGGTACGAATATAATAAAGTGAAGCAATAATAACATGGGCTTTACACGGACTTACTGTTGGACTGGACTTGACATTAATTGCGTACTACTTATATGTACAAAACGATATTTGTTTCGAATTTTGTGTAGATGAAGTATACTAAAGCGAATAATAGAAATTGACAATATACATAAGCAAGAAAAATTATAATAATATGTGTATTTAAATCACTGTTCACGTGTATAGATTTATAGCAATATGAATGTCACAGAACTTAAGTTAAATAAAAAATATATTAAAAACTCCTAAATTATTTTGTATTGTTTTCATACGTATATTTTCTACAGTTGCAGGTAGATATGATCATATCCAGTAATAATCTCTTAAATTTCATGCGACAGACAACTATTTCAAATCCATAATGTATGCGGTCTCGTAAAAATTTTATCTCATCGGGAGCAAATACCGGTCCTTTTGACGCAACAACATCACAATAATAAAGGAGATTGTTCGCTTTATAAAACAAAGCGTTTTGCCGTGGTGGTCCCAAGTTCGTATCAGAATATTATGTTAATTTTAAAATATTGTTATAAGGAAATCTTTTAAATTATTACATGCATTGTGAGTTTAATTTAAAATAAAGTTAACATAACATTAAATGTTTTCTTTTTCAACAACACGTTCTGAAACGGCTCAGTTTTTTGATGTGCAGATATTTTATAATCTGGAATAATGTAAAGCCATCAATAAATATTTTCTTATTTGAAACGTCATTATAATAATGTACCTACGATGATTAAAACTTTATATTGATTGTTACAAAATAATCGTTTAATTTTCGATAGGTTTTCCGCAAAACTGTTAATTTTTAACATTTTAATCGGATCCACATATTTATGAAACATAAACACTTATCACACTGCGTTTATGCGCAATAAAAATACGCATAAAATTTTCATATTCAATTATTTCATTATGTATTTATTGTAAAAGATAAATATATATTTAAAGCTTCATTTGATGTTTAAATGTAATGACAAAATTAAGTTGCTACGATATGGATATATCGAACAGCATTTTGAAAAAAAATCTGAAATAAATAATATTATATATATTTTTTTAAAGCTAAAATTGTAAAAAGGTGTTATTGGTAAAAAATAAATTATTTTTAATATTTGACCTGGCGACTGGTAATAAAAAAAATCTTCCTGAATCTCATCTGTTTTTAACGTCGATTCAATAGTATAATGAGATGTTTGAGCGTTCTTTAATATGTAATAACGTTAAAAAATTTTTTTTTTCCTATTTCCCTCCATATTTCTGTGATTAATCATAATCATTTTTCAATAAAGAAGAAAATATACTACCAATTTATCAAAATAACACATACTTTAATAAAATAGTTGCATAAACATTTCGGCCGCTTAAAATACTAATGTTAATTTCTAGCTAAGACGTGAAAAGGTTTTTTCTATGCCAACTTCAACAATAATACATATAAATTTAAAATAAAATAAATGACAATAAAAAGGTAAAAAACAACAAACTCAATGATACTTAACTGATTGCCGAGAATTCGTGTTTAAGCAACGGTAAAAAACATAGCGACAGAACTTAAATAAATATGTAGGTAATATGATATAATACTTATTGTAAATCATTATCTATTTTTATCATGCTGGTTCGGAATTAAGTTGGTTCTATGATCTTAACATATATAAAAAGTTCCGTCATTCCTATTTAGAACTCTGACATTCATTTTCTTATTTACCAGGTTTTCCAGATTCTCTAGCCGTGTCCATGCTCCTCATACTCGTAGATTAAACGCATATATAACGCTCCTCGTGAAGTGTTCGAAACATTTAAATTAAATAATGAAATCAATGAATTGCATTTAAAATCTGCTACAAAGTATATACTCGTATGTCACTCGTGTGAAATCTATTACTAAAAATAACAGTTGATTTTGTTTGAAAGCATCAATTCGTAAGCTCTCAATCAAACTACACCTCATGTATTTGTTTAACACTGCAAATTGTTTTTATTTTAATTCGGTGTTTTATATTAAGTATGTTTTGTGTTTTTATTTTTTATAGCCAAGCAATCAAACATGCGGTTTACCTCATGGAAAGTGATACCCGTCGCTCAGTAGTAATCGCGAAGTTAGGGATCTGTTGTCGTCCTCTAAGAAATGTTTATGCTCTTTTTGTGAATGAAAACTTTGTAGAAAAATTGTTGAAAACGCGTGATTTTGGTTGTTCTTGGCAAAAAATGTCGTGAAAAGCGCAGTGTAGTAGACCGTCATGTATCCAGTTGCGGTTGTGGAATATGGCTACTGGATAAAGGTCATTTTCATTGTATTCCCAATTGTACTATGCAAGATAAAAAAAAGATGTGGTTTAAATGAATAAGAGCCGTCTTTGTATAACAACCAGAAAGTGTTTATTTTTTATTTCTATTGTTATGTTTCGTTATTTTCTTGTTTAACGTTTATTCTTATTTGAGATGGTAAAGAATGAATATAACACGAATCGCGTTTGGTTTTATAGCTAACCAATACTTAGTTATGGCTGATCTCGTGTAAATATCAGAGATGTTATCTTACGAGCGGTTTTATCAAACGTAAGCGTCAACTATCACCTGAGATTTCAACGCTCTTAGGTGTTAAATGCGGCGTTCTGATGAATTTGCTGATAAGTCGCGGCATCAAAGGAGCAATTTGTTGAACTGTCCAAATACTTAGCATTTAGATGCATATACTGATAAGAGAATGATCGAAATAACGCTGTTTTTGAGGAATAATGCGGATGACATATTAAAACGATTTGTGTGTGTTGTGTTATCTGATTTCTTTATTGTATATAGTGTCACAATCAGATTTATTTATTATTTAGACGTTTCCGATAATTATTGAAATTGGTTCTAAGCTATTTTGTGCATCTCTATATTAATCATAGGTAACATATATCAAACAGCTACTTTCCAAACTCCAAATCTCATATTCGAGTCTTCCCCATATTATACATACTCACTTAGACCAGAACTATGAAGTACTTCACTTCACTTCATATATCCTTCAAATATTCAATATATTTAATTATTATTCTTATATCGTTGCCCCAGTGAAAATGTTCAGTCTTCATATGAGACCGCACACCATAGTTACTATCCAGTCCACAAATACGTACCTACCTGTTGTATTTTAATATACCTTTTCCAATATTATACTCAAAACTATAGCTTAAACTTCGTTTCTCAGTGGAAAGGTTCAACAAGCCTCCACGCAAGACTGGAAGGCAGACTCGTGGCAGCTCACGTGTTATGTTCAGCGCCGCCTCCAGCAAGGCTTGCGACTTCTTGCGCGGCGTTTCGGGTTGCTGGGGCCACTCATAATGCTCTTCTGGGTGAGTTCAGAGAACAAACTAAATAAAATAAATGCTCTAACATGATAACATTAGTTTAAAGTATATAATATATAATAAGATGCGGTCAAAATGTTAACATTCAAATGTTGTCTTCGAATATTTCATGGGAAGTACACCAATTTACATACCTTTTTGTGATAAACAATGTTTGATATTTCACATTGTTATTAAGGTTAAACGAAAGAAATAGCACCGCTATAAAATGTATCATATTACAGATGTAAGATCAATACCATTCCACGCTGGGGAAACAGTCACAACCGAGTCTACAACACAAAGCCACGGTTTAAGTGTCCTAGAATCTCTAGCTATTGGAGTGTGTGTACTAATGTTAGTCTTTATATATGCTGCTGGTATTATATTCTACATACATTACAAGCAGAAACAAAAGAAAAAGCCTAACGATCCAGAAATGAACCTTTCCAATTCAAGTGAAAATGAATCCACGTTGGACTCAAGAATTAATATGGATAGTATGGTTAGTAACTTAATATTGGTGGATATTGAATATTTAAACAAAGTTTGAGTACAGCTAATGACCCTATTTTTTTTCAGAGACTGAAAACAAACCCACTAATGAAATTGGATAACAATATGAGAAATGATTTCATGAATGACGCAGGGTTATCCGACGTTAGTGAGCAGACTGAAGATACCCTTGAGTCATCTCCATCACAGTATAATAATGTAAGAATAACTTTTATCCGATGATGCTTTTATTATATATTGTTCCATGTTAACGGTTAATAATATTCCAGGAAAGAAACTCTAGCATTGTGTCTGCAGTTGTTCATACAAAGAGAAAGAAACCAGTTAGACCGGTAACAAGAGCCACTTCAACACCTGAAAGATTAAACGAACGGTTACAAAGGCGGTCTGCTTCTCCTGAAATGGAAAAAGCACCACATTCAGATCTATCAATATTGCACTGTAGTATAGATAATAATGTAGTTGAAAATATTCCTAACACACCTGACCAAGAGCCGGTTGTAAGAAGAAAACTTTATTTTAATCCAGTATTTTTTGAGACTGAACATCTTAAGGTACGAATATTAATTAACTTGTAATATAAGGTTTTTTATTGCCACAAGGCGTAAAACTAAATATTGTAAAATTTATTTTGTTTTAGAATCCTCCACCAGCGGCCATTGACTTTCTAAATAAGCTTCGCGAAGTAATGATAATTGCCAAAGAAAAGATGACATCTAAAAGATTCATACCAAACCTTTCGGATATACCAGAAGAAGAATCATATCACACGATCGACTTAGGATGGGACATACCTTGTGCAAGACGTGGCCGTAGGTTCAGTGCTATCAGTCTTAAACGAGAAAATAGTAGAAGGGCTATTCACTGTGGAGGATGCCCTGGGTGTGACAGTAGTGTACAAAAGTCTGCGGGTTTAAATCGATCAAATTCATGCAAAACTTGTGTTAGTGAGGATTACAAACAAAAAATTGTTCAAAAATGGTTAGAAGATGTTCCAACTCCACCTGTAACAGGTATCAGACCAGCAAAAATTGCTAAAGTCAGTGGAACTCCCAGAATAACTGAACCAAAAGAAAAAGAGGAAATGAGAATTAATCCAGCGGAACCATTACGTGACGAAGATCCTGAGACTTTAATTATCACTGAGTCAATTTTAAAAGAAATATTATATGATAGCGTTGGCAACACTGTCAATAACAATGAATCTAGACAGAAATTAGAACGAGAAATAAATAATAATTGTAATGTTGATCATAGTGAAATTACAAATGAAAGTATAGAGAAGAGAATATCTCTAAATCATGCGACCAGACGTGTTCGAAAGAAATTGCCGCCACCACCTCCACCACCAGATACGCAAGTAATTGATAAGCATGATGAGCCTGAACCAGTATTACCAGAGGTCAAAAAGAACATGGAAGCTGTAATACGGGAGTTAAATAAATGCCAACGACCCGAATCAGAAAACTTTAATATTATTGGAACAGAAAGTTCACCTAAAATTGTCATACCTGTGGTTGCAGCAGATTCTGAATTCTATAATGTTAATACCAAGTTTTCAAAACCGCACAAAAAGGAGTTTTATTTACAAAGAGATATTGATATTGACTATGATAGTTTAGAGAGAACGGTTAATAAACAAAGAAGATTGTCTTTAGACTTTACTTCAGATTTTCCAGATAACGAAGAGATTCCATATCAACAGAACTTAAAAACATGTCGTGAAAGATTATCTCGTAGTTGGCGAGATTTAAAAAATGCAATAGACACCAATTTTTCTTCCTTACAGCATATGTCCGTTGAATCCCCGGAAGCCAAGAACAGTCTTTATACTAAAGACATATTTGTCCACAGTGACGATACAATTTATAGTGATAGACCAGGTCCCCTCACTATTGAAGTTCGAGGATCTCCAATAGAAGAAAGAAAACCGGAGGTAGAAGATTTTGACCCTGACACTCTTGATCGAAAACCAAAGAAATCTGTGGAGACTAGTGAAAGTAAAAAGTGTGTTGAAAAAATTTTACTAAAGTCTGGAGGAAGTTTTAAAAACAAGGTTAATGTACCAGAAAAACCCAAAGAAAAGACACCACCTGAAGCAGCATTCACCCGAAAAATAGGTAGCCTAAGACAAATTTACGAGGCTAAAACAAGGGCCCAAGAGAACAAAATAGGATCTTTTTATGAACGACGAGGTAGTGTTCCATATGGTACTGAGGAACTAGCAACTTATGCAAAAAATATTGGTCAATCGCAAACAAAAGAAAGCAATGATCCTATGTCTCCACGAAACTCAAGGTTGCATAGTGTAGAAAATAAAACTAAAACAAATTCCACCCGAAACAGCCCACAAAGTGACCTGCAAAGATCATCTGAAGAAAAGGATCGATTTTCATCTCAGTCTAAATCAGAAAATCTTAACCCTCGCAAATCCGTTAGACGTTCAGATCGGCCTCGAATACGCAAAGACTTAAAGAAAATGAGCAAGACAGAAGATTCAGGATATCTGAGCACAGATTCAAATGAATCGAAACGTCGAGCAAGATATCTCTTGCAAATTAAACCTAAACTGATCACCTCAGATGTTATTGCTAAGCCAGTACCTGCTTTAAGTAAAGGTCTTCAAATAGAGTCTGATACAGATGAATTAGAGTCCCTGTGTGATGGTCGAAGTGAATCGGGAGGAGAAAGCGTAGAAACAGATTCAGTTTTCTTTGGAAATTATAATGATTCTAAGAGAATGTATGAAGAACTTGCAATGGAGGATGCAAAACGAGACAAATTGACGAGAAGTCAAGAACAAATAGATTCTGGATTTGTCGGTGAAACGAATTTAATTTTAAGTGGTGATAGTGATTCAGAACACAAAAGTGTTATATCAATAGTGACAGGAAGAGACGGTCGGGCGTCTGCCTCATCATCAGTTTCTAAATTAGAAGATACGCCATATCGAAAATCTGTAGAATGTTAGTAGTTAGTAGTTGTAAATAAAATGTTTTGATAAAGACTTTATTAATATTATGAGGTGAAGACTGTAAATATTGTGGTAAGAAATGTATGGAATTATAAGTTAGTTTAGCCACCGATATTTACCTCAATAAGGAATAAGTGTTTGTACAGAGTTTTTATTCTTTTGTGAGTTTATTTAAACGAAAGTTTGTAAATATTGTATTTAATATTATTTTATAGGACATAATTTAAGTAGCCAAATATGAAGTGCTTAACAGCTAAATGTGAGAATGGATTCATATATATGGTACTAGTATTATCTTTTATTTTATTTTATTTTATGTATGCTCATGGCCGAATGACACGATTTTAGAAGCTTAGAAAATGAAAGTTAAAGATTTATCTTGGGAAGAAATGTATGAAATACTAGTGTATTTACTACTATATATACATTACTATACTATTTATTATAAAATTAAACTAGCGTTGGTTTCTCTGTTTAATTTTAAAATGAGTAATTTTTGTAAATAATACTTAATTATATGAATAATATAAAAATGACTTGTAAATTTATAATAACCGGCCGGTTGTGCAATTAATATATAATTATATTTAGCTTCCAGCAATTGGAATTAAATTGATATTGATGAAATTCAATAGAGGCTAAATAATTGTAATCTTTTTGAAAAAAAGTAAATTAACGAACGCATTGCGTAGTATTCGTAGTTTAAGCTCCAATATTTTTGATATTGTATTATAGTATAGAATGGAATAAACTTTTGTAAACATAAGTTTTGTATTTTATTTATACAATTTCACAAAAGGAAAATAAATTGCATATATGTGGATCATATAAATAGATTGTGTTTCTTTCTGTCCAAATACTGGATAGAGCGCTTTATTAATTTAATTTGAATACAATGTTATGTTGTTTGTTTAATACAATAATTATGTTGCAGTTATGAAGACACTTTTATAGAAATTAAAAATAGAACAATTAAAAATTTGTAATGTTTGAAACTAATTCTGTATATTTCATGTATTATATTGCATAATTTCGATACTACAATTTATTAAAAATAATTTGGCCCATGAGGGGATCGAACCCGCGACCTTCGCGTTATTAGCACGACGCTCTAACCAACTGAGCTAATGGGCCACTGATAAATTTGTTCAAATAGTACTACGATTATTGAAGAACACTAAAAATATCGTAAAACCTGGTGGTAATAGATAATAAAAATCCTCTTAAAATAAAACACGCTTTATCGCATCAATAGCACTAAAAAAAGACAAGTCAAACTTTCGCATTTTAGTATTGGATCTCCAAGGCTGATACGATTTTTTATAGATTACTTACAATTATTTTAATAATAATTTTATACAAAGTAATAGATAACCAAATTTCCTCACTCTTCCCAGTCCATTACTTTATTCCCGCCGGCAATCTTCTCCTTTATTCCTCAAAAGTGAGCGTCGCATTTGCAGCGGCCGCACCACTGCAAATTTTCATGGACGTAGGTGATCGCTTACCATCAGGCGAACCACTGCTCCGGCCACTTACAATTCAAACAGGAGCATTTACTGTGCAAGCTTACCCATTTCGTAAGGAAGCATTTTCGACTCCCACGTTATATAAATGGACCAACTTTGGAGAATAAACTATGGATGAAGTACATAATTTTAATTTAGATAAGTGCATCATTAAGCATGATAACGATTCCAACGGATCTGCGTTTTGCTGTATGTTTTGATGACCCCTAAAACAGTTTGTTTGACTCTGTATATTATATTGTATTTTTACGTCTATCCCAGAATAACCAGGACAGTATTTTATACAAATAATATATCTGTTGGTAGTACGGAAGTTAGGATCAAACATTGTAATCCACGTTACAACGTACAATTACAGTAGCACGTCTCATTCAACAGCTATTGCTGTAATTTCCTCCACAGAAAATATAGGTACACGTCCATTTATGCGGTTTTTAATAATCGCAGCAATGGATATGATTAGAACTTGTTGCTATTCTATGTTAATTCTGGCGTGTACATTTGCTGCGCGATTGTCATGATTATAAAGTTGATTATACAAATTATTGCAACTAAAGACACTTAAATAAAAATAAAATGCTTCTTTATGTACGTTCTAAGTGGAAAGAAGGGAACACGAACCTTGGGCTACGGAAATTATGAAATATTTGTATCTGTCTAACCAGGTAAACTATTGGTATGTAAATATTTTAGGACGAAAAATCTGACGTGAGATTCAGAGGAGAGGGGAAGGGGTGTGAATGAAATATAACGAAATTGCACCAGAAGGTAGCGGAATTGGAAAAATAAGTATAAAAATAGTGTGAGGCTATTTTTTAGGTAATGGATTATCGGCGAAGTTGCGGGCGGAAAGTTTTTCATACAGTTTAATTTTTAGTTTTATAGCATTGTAATGCTTTATAAAACCGTTGCTACGGTTTGGCAAAAAACGCGGGTTCGAATCCCGCCTCGTGATCAAATTTTTTCTATTCTTTCAAAATTTCTCATTTTTCATACAATTTTCGTAAAAAGTTTTAACGAAAATTGCGTACGTATTGAACAAAGTTAATATTTATAAATATATAAACTAAGATTATTTTTATGAGACATGAATTAAAAATATGATAATATTATGTCTTACCTGATTCTTACGAATTACTTAATTTATTAATGACAGGTACTTTACCCTTTGGCCTTGTACTATACCAAATTTGCTTGTTTTTATCAGATGTCAATCACAGAATTTTCTCTTAATCATAAGAACTGCGCCATAGCGACCATATAAAGTGTCAGTCAAAAATAAACTTTAAATTTATATTAATAAGTATTTATTGAAATTTAAATTGCAATCAGGCAAAGGAGTCAATTAGTTACTATATAACATTTCATAATAATATAGTATCAGTGTCTTAAATAATTTTGTAACATTCAACTCATCGTGTTAAGTTTAAATTCAAGCGACATGGGTGTAAGATATACAATGTACTTAAGATTAAAGGCCGTAGCATATATAACGGGATAATACTGGGCTGAGACAGGAACGTACATATCGTTTATAGCGAGTCTTAAAACAAACGGTGAAAAACATGTTAAAACGAAACGTGCTCGAAAACTTTATTCGTATAAATATTAATAGTCGCCTATTGGTAACCCTCATGTTGGCCTATTTAAATTTGGCATTTATTTTTATAACAATGAAGTCTTCAGAAGAGTAGTATATTTCTAGAAAAATCTTATACTGGAAATTTTTCACGTATTCACGTTTCACGTACGTACCTACAGAAATATGATGGGAAAGTTCATGTCTATAGGTTTTACATATCTTTGTAAGAATATTCACAATTTTATTTATTGTGCGTAGGTTGTTCAAAAATAGAGTTTTTCTTTTAATTAATGTTTAAAATTGCAAATACGCTAAGATAATTTTTATATGATAATATATTACCGACATTAAATTAGGTAAAAATTTGTACACAGATATGAAAACACTAATTCATCATTTAGCTTGTAGGTAGCGTGGCCGAGCGGTCTAAGGCGCTGGTTTAAGGCACCAGTCTCTTCGGAGGCGTGGGTTCGAATCCCACCGCTGCCATTAAAACTTTTTTATTTTTAAAATAGACTAAATTAGTATTTTAGAAGAAATATTTATGTTTTTTATTTTTTTTTATTTTAGATACTTAGAGAATTCATTTTATAACATTAAATGAAAAACTACTTTGACATTACGAATCGAAAGAAACAAAATTTCTAATCGTACGGACACCAATTCGGTCATTATGCTCACTATTTTTATACCTACTTTACATTTTATTACTTGTATCTGTGAATACGACTAATAAACTATACTGTCAAACACAATCAAGTTCATTTACATAAATTATCTCCGACATATCTACTAACTACTGTATTGATAACAAAATAAGCTAATCAAAATTCTGTTTTATATCATCGGTGGGACGTCAATCATTATCAAATCTTGAGTTGTATGGGTATTTCTCCGTCCCTGAATAGCAAGCTAGTAACGTAGATGAAAGAAGTTAATATTTTATTTTTTCTTTGTAGCATGATTATATTATAAACGAATGTCTTCAAAGAAGTAAGTCTACTTTTGTGTGAAAATCGTTTGTATAAGTTACTACTTACTACGTTACGTACGTATGTTTTTTTTGTTACATACATAGGTTTACGACTCTATTACCTATGCGTCTATATAGATAGAAACTAGCTGACCCGGCAAACGGTGTTTTGCCTTACTCTTATCATTTAGGGGTATGAAAAATATTAAATAGATGTTGGCTGATTCTCAGACATACCCAATATGCGCACATAATTTCATAAGAATCGGTCCAGCCGTTTCCAAGGAAATTGGTAACTAAATTGTGACACGGGACTTTTATATATAAGATAAATCGCCAAATATGTTGCTGAGTGTGAACCTCGAGAATGGCTCGTCCAATTTGGATGTTTTTTTTTACTTTTTTGTTGAGACACAAGGAAGGTTTATTAGAAGAGAAAAAGCGTACGACGGGTGAAGCCGAGGCAGACCTTAAATTAAAATTAAACTGAAATTGAACTAATTTATTGCAATTTTTATTAATTATAATAAAGTATAATAATAAAAACACCAGAAATTAATATACTTTTGTTGTGTATTAATATACATTTTATGGTGTCTAAATTGAACTATTATGTACTGTATCGGGAAGACACAGGCTCCTGAAACACAGCGAAAGCTATATTAGGAGTCTGGGTTTTATGTTCTATGTGATTTATAATTTGTTCAATAAATGATTTTTATTTATTTATTTATTTATTTTGTACCATGTTAAATACCTATTAATGTAATAGTAACTATAATTTTAAGAATTTAAAATGTAGCTATTATTGTAGTTGACAATTACAGAATAAAAAAAAAGCGCTTACATTTTGAAAAATTACATATTTCCACAAAAACCCGTTTTCAATACATATTCCATAAATATTTACAACAAATTGATATTAACAATTTTAATTTTGTCACAACAAAAAACAAAGAAGGTCTTTGCTTGCGCGTGAAAAATAGACACAGAAATTGTTCCATTTTGAAACGAGTGTCATAAATTGATTAGAATGTAAACGCATCCCCGTGCGATACAGTCAAGTGCAGATTGGGCCGACAGGTGCCATTTATCCGACACGCGCGGTACAGTCGAGTCAACTCGTGTATGCGACTCGCGAATATAATCTGTACGGGATAAAATGAACCACGTTTTCCCGCGGTTAACGTACGCGCGCGTGAATTATATTTATAATCTGTAGTCTCATTTCAAATAGATTTTTTATTTAATTTAAAAAAAAAATATTTTTCCATTTGTGATCATTAGTGGGTAGATTTATTGTGAATAACATACGATTAACTTAAACATATAATGCGTTGCATTTTGCGGTTAATACCATAACTTACTACAGTGCAAGATTTTCTATGAAAATTGGTAAGTAAAAGAATTACGTTGATTAAATATATTGGTAATTGATGTTATTAGATAGAGTATATATATTAGTCTAGAACGATATTGTAAACAAAACATAGAACGGTAAGCGTCTAATACTCAACTAATTTGGTATTTATAACTGACAGTATGCGTAAAATTTATATGTATAAATATTTTGTTGCGTTCACAATTACTTACCACATTTTACTCACAATGAATTACCATTTTGTATTAACGTCACATATTATTTATTAAGACTTATGAATACGTATTTTGCCTACTTATATTTTCTAATTTTATTCCTAGCTAGCAGCGACCACATGCACAGGTATATGACAGCATAGAGAAATTGTGTTTACAGATTATGGACAAATATTAAAAAAAATGTTTTTTTTTTTTTTTAACGCAGACATTACAATCAGATATACCTATTATACAAGCATATTATTAATTAGATATATCTTTTAATACAAGCATATTCTCGTGTTATATTCAAACAATAAATGTGCAATATATAATTGGAGCTCACTACATTAACAGTCTTAAAAAAAATCATAATAGTTACAGTCATTTTTGAAAGTACGGGGATTAAAAATAATTAAACGAATATTGAGTTTCATATCTTAGATTTAGAATAATTGGATATATATCTAACTAGCTTTTTCCCGCGTTAAATTCGGAGTAGTTTAATAGTTTTTATTATACATCCATCTATTCTATATCTATATTATACATCAACCTTCCCCTTGAAACACCCTCTCTATTAAAAAAATCCATTAAAATCCGTTGAGTAGGTACTTTTAAACATTGAAGCATACATGGGGACATCGGGACAGACAGAGAAAGCGACTTTGTTTTATAACTATGTAGTAATGAGTGAGAAAATAAAATTGATCTATATAATTGAATATTAAATTAAAAATTAATGCATTATCGTTATGAACTTAAACAATCCGTAATTATCATGAAGGCAGCTATATTCACTTTTATCCGAGATCAAAAAAGAGGATATGTGTTCAACCTCATTTATAACGACAAAAAGCAATGTTTTTCGAAAATATTCAGCATTATTTAACGCATACGTATAAGTAGTAATATGCCATTTTTTGTCATAAAGTAGTATAATAAAATCACTGTACAAAGTGTGATAAAACGTAGTAGAGAAAAAATATAGATCGTTACTACTAGAGCAGTATTTCACTTCATTTTCACCTAACAATAATTTGTTGTGTAAATAATGCATACAAGAGAGTTGGTGATTTTTAACGCGGATATTGTTCCATTTATTATCATTAATTATGCAATTAAATAATATGAACTAATTAACTAATTTGCCTTTACAATTCAAACCATGTATTCATACTTTCATATTTTGTCCGTAATAGTTCGTATTGTTTTATTGTTGAATTATAAATTTAAATAATTTTAATGATTACATAAATGATAAAACCAACAAACACTTTGAATTAGAAATTTTGTTACATAACATGATAGGAATATTTAAAACATAAATTTCTCAATTACGTAGTATGTAAAGTACGTATTCTTTACGGTAAATGTTATTCATTCATTCTACCATTTTTTTTGCAATTACATAAGTATTTTAATATCGATTAAAATCTCTAAACAATATATTTATTGATTTAATATAGTATAATTCCATAGATATAAACGAAGAAAATGAATAAAATGAATAATTTTAATTCATGAAAAACATTACATTATTTTCTGCTATATTACCAATATTTACAAATGTATAAGGAATATAGATAAACAAGAATCATCGTAGGTAATGTTAACAGTCTGATATATCAGTACTCTATTGTCTTCAATCGTATATCTTAGACCTTCTTTGTACAAAATTAGCAGTTCGCTGTATGATAAAATTATACCGCATTTTATAATTTCATTTCAATCCTAATGAGAAAACACATAAATTCTGATATATTTTTATCGTTGTATGTGGTAGTCGAGCACGCTTCGAAATCACCTACCTCTCCAAATGTTCATGGGCAGTGTTAGCGTTTACCATCAGGCGACCCACCAGCTCCATTGCCGACTATGACAAAAAAATTAATCTTGAAAAGATGAGACTGATGAATAGCATTATGGTTCTGCCACAGAATAATAAGAACAAGTATCTGTGTGGATTCATAATCCACACAGAGTTGCAAAACTTGACATAAAATACTTTTTATTTGTGACTTGTACAGTGCACTGGCACAGTAAATTACCTAGCAAGCTAAACGCCTACATTACTACACTAAACACACTTGCCAAAATTACATCTTGTATTACTGTAGGCCAGATTGTACCTCCGGTAGGACTAAAATGTATTTGGTCTAAGTAGAGATGAATAAATAAATGTACAGAGCAGCCTGTAGGAAAACAGCGAAGTCCTTATACATTCGACCTCGCGTTTGTTTAACAGATAGTCCTTTATTATAACAGAAAGACGTAAAGACAATTATATTGTACGTATCCGATCTGAAGTAACAGTTCAGCTACTACAAGCAACAAGCGCTTAGCTGAGAACCAATAGAAGTTTTTCAAGATATAAAATGATGTGAACGCTTCCGAAGATATTGTTCCGGTCGTTCCCACACAATAAAAAGAGCCCTCGATAATAAGTGCAGATAATTGACGCATACAATATTATATGTACATAATAAGTGATTGTGCATTGTGTTTGAGTGTCGTGGGGTATTGATGGGAATGATTTGCCTTGAGAAAAATATGGCTATTCAGAGAAATGTTGAAGTTGTGAGATTCGATGTATACCAATTACGTATATGTAGATTTGTCATTATACCTGAGTAGTCTAGTGACAGGAGGATATTAGAGACTTTTATAAATATTATATACGTTTTGTTATCTAGTTATAGATATATATACGTTTTATTAAATTGTTGTAATATCCAGCTCGGATAATACGAGTACAACAATTTATGAATTTTCGAGAACGGAAGTTGTTAAGGGTAATGCAAAAGGAAACCTATAAACAATTTTTTTACCACTTTAATACAAATACAATGTCTCAAGAAATTTTATCAATTTCAGTTGTAACTGTACATGAGTGTTTTGAAAGTTAGTGAAATATGGCTATTACATCTACTTTATTTGATATATCATTATAGTTCGATGAAATGCTGCAGTTTATATTTTTACGTACGTTTGTTGTACATGCTACATTTTAATCAAAATGGATTCATAAATTTAATTTCTGCCTGAAATTATTGAAGAGCTATATAAAATGAGATGAAATACATATTCATGAATCAATAAATAGATGTATCTCCAGCAGTAGGTTTATGTAAACATTAAGTGAGATCATTACAAGATCAATTCGTATTTGATATTAACGGTGTGAGGTGCCGCCTAAGAGGCGGTACCAGCGGCCGGTGTAACGGTAGGCCGACCTCACCATTGGCTGCTACTGGTAAGCCTATTGCGATTTAATATTTATTTTGTGTGGAAACTATTAGTAATTTACGCGTAATTTTCTTGCCCAGCTTCTTCACGAAACGAACCATTTTACCATTACCATTAAGGGAATTGTCATATTTTAGGTTATAGAAAAATCTAAAAGACGCTTCATATATAGTCGACATCATTGTTTTAGAAACAATGTCTGTGCCTGGACTCATACGAATAATACTTAGTAATTCTGAATGACTCATTAACAGTAACTTAATAAAACAGAAAACAGGCATATTTTTACAATTTTGATATTTAATATGGTGAGTGTTTTGGTTTATTTATTCCACAAAAGTAAATTTGAGAAATTCATTTTACCCGACAACGACAACTTAATCATGTAGATTAAGTTAATTAAAATTGTCCTATCAAAGCATGCAGCATCATAACTTTAATAATGTTATAATTCTGAAAAAAAATTTTTTTTTGATAATATTATATAATCAAAATATTATGTTCTCCAATCGGTGAATGAAAATATCGTGACGAAGCGCTGTTTGATCTCAAGCCTAATAAATATTCTACGATACGATACAGTAGTTTAATGATCTTTCCACCAGTAGCTTCACATTGTCAAATCAAATCAAATTCCCATAAAAATCAAACGTTTTACCGCATTAAAAAGTACAGACATAAAAATCATATAACGAAATCGGTCAGTTTCGACGTGAAAACAATAAATATTGAAAAGCACACATTCGCATTTATTATACTGGTAAAGATAAAACCCCATAGACTTCCAGAGTCTTCAGCAGGGAACTTCGATTTAGCAGTAAGTAAATAGACATTTTTATAATTTCAACAATTATATTAGTCCGTCCATCAAAATACCAGTCAACGAACTCATAGACGTGAAAAGTGAATCTTTCAACTCAATTCGGCAGTTTGCGCAACACCCGTGAATCTATTTAAATTCTCATAAAAATAATTAAACGTTGCGCACGCGCCGTTATTTCGGATCCATATGTTATGATTCGGTAACGGTCAGTCGGATAACGGAAGGTGAAGCTTTATAACACGCAATCCTGTAACTAGTTATTTTATACGATTCGTTATGCTTTTATGATTCAAACCATCTTCGTTAAGCTCACTTTAATGCAGATCCCGTCAAATGGCAAAAATATGTAGCGTCCACTGATGGTCTTAGATCCTACATAAATTATAGTAATAAATGTTGTTATCATCTCCTAGTTTAGTCAGCAGCCTTGTATTGAGTTTTATAAATAAAAAAATTGTCATTCCGGATAATTTTTCATAGCACCTAAGTTAGAGACATGATTTAGAATTCCAATATACTAGATGTGAAAACTTCAGCACAAGATCCCTCTGCTTGATTCTGTAGATATCTGTGTTTTTTTTAATTAATTTAAAAAGAAATATAACTACACAGAGAAGAGGATAGAAAAGAGCAAATCTTATACTATTAAATAAACTTGTAGGTTTATCGAAGTCCGCATACATCATTTCCATTTAAATTTTCATCATTTCAAATGTTATTATCGCTTTATATCTCTTTACTATTTATATACAAGTCTTTTTATACTACTATGGTTAGAAAGCTATTTTTTTTAATCTGTTTTTCGGTCCAATTTTTATGACAGCTTTCAATATTCAGGTTGTTTAGACATTGTGTTATATAAAGAGTTTTAAAAGACTGTGTATTTGTGTTTTAAGCTCTCAAATCTGCGTTCGTGATATTTAAGACTTACATAACGCCAATCTGCAGATATAAGGACAGGCTTACATTTAACACGTAGCGACAATAAAAAATAGATGTATAATTTCAATAATTGTGATGAACGCGTATATAAATTGTTGACAAACTTATGTGAGAACATCTTATTGACGCGTAATACAGCTCCATCCAACCAACGACAAAAAAAAATCCGTTGGAGTAAAAGCATTAAACGCAAAGAAGATTTTGAAGTACTTGCCAGTGTTAAGCATAATTATATTCAAACATTTAGTGTACAAGAAACTAGAATTTTAAAACTAAGTTAAGCACTTCAAAGCGAGAGGTTAACGCAAATAGCCATGTAAACTGTAAACATTACCGTTTTAAGAATTCACGGCAAGGTGTTTTGCGTTTTCATAATATTGTACGTACTTGACAAAGTACAATGAATTCTGACAAAATGTTACTCGTGTTTAACTGGCAACACTAATGTGCAATCACGTCCCGAAGGCGGCAATGTGTCTAACTGCGTAGTTTGCATACCTTGATTTTCCCAGTATTTGTTTATTTCTGAAATAAATTTGCGTTGCTGTTCGAGTAGCAGTTATGAATGTAGATAAAGCTTTGGGGTAATAAAAAAACAACAGAGATTTGTAACTCAGTTTCAAGAACTGACTAAGTGAATAACAACTGGAGCGACTTTAACTTTTAGTTAAAAATTTAATGTTCATGAATTATTTATAGATAATTGTAATGGTTTATATCCTAGCTGCAGTAGCGCATCTAGATATTGATATCATAATTGCATAATTTAATATTTATTACCAAGATCAATTTTAATCGAAACATTCACCTGGATGCTATTGTGATAGAGTAGAGAAAAAAACAAAAATACTAGTAATACGATATTAATGATTGGTTTAAGGCAGATAAACTGTGTTGAATAAATCATTATTTTACAAACATTTTTAACGAAGCTAAACCATCTTCAATTCTACAAAACTACATCAATGTGAGCACACGGGAGGCATTAGTTTTCAAATAAAAAAAGAATCATAAAGAATGGTTCCAGTTAAAAGTGCTTAAAAGTAACAAATCCAAAAAATAACAGTCGAATTCAGAACTTTTTTGAATTCTGTCAATAAATAATGTCTTCCGAACTTCACAAAACCAATAATTGTAGTGTTCCTAAAAAAGTTGTCACGGTCAACAACTCTAATTTTAAATCTCGATATTTCAAAGAATATTAAGAACACTAAATCGAATGTACATCAATATTTGAATTCACCAAATATTTGAGTAGCTCTGTACATTCATAGATAAGAATCTAGCCGATCAAAGTGATTTGTCTTTTTTACCATTCCAAGCGTATTTGGACTTTCGGGCGATGTTTTACATACTAATTAGGACTATAGTAACATGCAGATCCGGAATTAGGAGCCTATTTACGTTAGCAGACGGTGGTGACATCATTAATTTATCTAACCCATCAGTTTTGTTATTATACTTTTATGTTATCTGTGCTTTTATCTTCAAATACGTGTCATTATTGTACAAAAAAGTTTCGTTGGCATTAATCGAAACCGTTATTATTTGAAAATTTCTTTTTCATAATCCAGTTGGAATATGACCCATACAATAAACGTTTGTGGCTAAAAATAATTAATTTAAAGAACATTATATGGAAGGAAGGATATAAGAAATCATATTATTTTAAAACTTGTATTGAGTCGTAAGTTAAATAAATAATAAGAAATATCTTACGTCGTTTTTGGAAACCAACGATAATAAATTTACAAAAAAGAAAGAAATAAAGCTTAATTGTACCGTTACCACGTTTTTGCGCTATTAATTTTGACCGTGATCTCTAGATGGACAAGCGACAGAGGTATTTGTGTACATAAATCGTCATTTACGCAAAGAGCATGCTTATTAAGCGATATTAGGTTGTGACCAGGCGCCCTTAGAGCATCTGTCTGCGGTTGTTATGCTAGTTATGCTAGTGTGGGAATGGAAGCGAGACTAAATGGAAAACGAAAATGAAAATATGTTTTAATTCGTTTGTATAATCGCGAGTGGGGAAACTCGTTGAAAATGTAACCTACCTACTTTAGAGAGGACATTATAATGTGTAAAATGAAGATGTGGATATATGATTATTCGGCTACATTAATACAATTGCAAAAGACACACACACAAAAAATCTCCTGAATAAAATGCCTGTGCTGAAATAGTTTTTATAAACTATAAGTAGGTGACATGTTGATTTACATCCTGACTACAATTTGTAAGGTTGTTATAGTTAATTTAATTTTTACTTTCGTAAAATACTTGATTTAACAATAAATATTTACTTTTCTTAAAATCTTTTCATACTTACGAGCTATACAGTGTATAATATGACTATTAAAAATTTATTTCTGTTAATTTGGTATTTAGAAATCATAATATAACTTATACCTAATTCGTTATCTATTCATATAACAAAAATCTTCAAATAAAGAGATTTAAACTATTGCATACGGGAAACGTACTTGAACTGAATAAAACTATCAATCACTCCGTTGTCACTGGTATTGGTATGTACCTTGGTCTACTACCTACAACATTGTCATTTACGTAAAAACCCACAGATGCCTAAACGTCGGCATTATACCATTCACATCCATCAAAACATCTCCACCTTGTAGCGAATGTTAATTAATTCGATTATTTCCGTCTCAAAAAACCCAGGAAGAAATAAGCCATGAACATGGCTGGCTAGGCATGTACCACGCTTCGGTGCCGACCATCCTACCATATCGCACTAACTTCATAACCACTCACGATTTTCACCTCTAAATTCTTTAAGATAAAGTTGATGAATTTATAAAAATATTGAAACCTTCGGTCGCCCTCACAATAATTGTTTAAGTGAATGAACTATGCGCATACATTATTTGTTTAGTTACCTTAAGCAGATTTAAATACATTGCAATGCGTGATAATCGTGGCAGATTCTTTATTCAATATTTATTTTATGATTGCTTAGTTAGACATTTATTATACGTATTGCGTTCTTATAATATTTCTTTTATTACAGATTCGTGAAAGGGCATAAGGAACTGCAATGATGACATAAGGTAAGTTATTTAAGCCTCAGAGCGATATTTAAATATGAATTAAACATATCAGGAACGGAAATATAGCGATACTAAGTATAACGTGAACAGTATAAATAATAATATGATAAAATGGAAATGATTTTTTATATGTTTTAAGTGATATAAGAACCTATTATATTCATACAAAATGTTATAAATTTTATAAATCAATATTATGTAAATTTAATATAACATTATTTTATCAATGGTATCAAATTTCATTAAAAGCATTCGATTGAAACCATCTATTCAAATCCAGTTTCTGTAGATTTTCATCTAACAAATGGTTTGAATTGACGAATGATAGCAATGGAGATTGACTCGATATACTCTGGTTGTAACATACTTATATATTTATTTAACATATTATTCATTAACATATGCATGTATAGAATACTGCTCTGAATTTATAGCTTTGATGGGCGCCTGGGAATGGACATTTATTAAAGTAGCGCTCACAAAAAATGTCTATTAAGAACTGAAATTATTCATCCTACGTACGCTATTAGGTGACTGAGATAGCATTCGTACATGTATTTAGCTTTTAATTATATTTAAACACATTTAAAAACCCTTGTAATCGTTTTAATAGCTAACATAACATCAGAATTTTAATTTTGGGTTCAATACCCATTATTATGTATATTAATATTATAAGGCTGATGAAGAGTTTGTTTGTTGAACGCACTAAATGAAGGAACTATTGATCCGATTTGAAAATTTCTTTAAGAGTTAGATAGCCCATTTATTGAGGAATGCTATAGGCTACGTATGAACCACGGGCGAAGCCGGGGCGGACCGCTAGTGCTATAATATAGAGAGATCACAATATTTGCGGTGGAATGTAACATTTACTCTCCTCCTGTCCCTGTTATTATATATACGTCATTTTCATTATTGTTATTTTTTGTTACCATGTAAGCAAAGCCGCAAGTATATATTATGTATTCTCTTAACTATTTAGTCGTGTCAGTGACAGTATTACGGCATTTATTACCGTGAATTGTGTGTATATTTAACTGTTTCAATTCATAGATTTACGAAATTTTAATCCCATTAATAAGAAATAGAATTTCCTTTTTCTTCTTACAAAATATGCCCTTATATGCCGATATGCCCTTAATCTTGTCAAATACATACTTTTAACACGGACCCTTTGAGTTGAAATGGAATAAATCTTACTAGTATCCTTAGCTTGAAAATGATCGCGGGAAGTATCTCGTGAGTAATTGAATAAATAAGAAACTCGTTCCTGATAGAGTAACGCCTAGGTGTAGACTATAATGTGTTTCTTGCGTCAATAGCCTTAATAACTTTGCGAGCAATTTATCAAACCGGGTGGTATTTGCTTACTAAGTAACAGTCGCATATCCTTTACTTGAAGAACTTTTTATGAGAGGATGTTTCTATTATATATTTTATTAATGGAACGAACCGTTATATCATATGAGTTGTCATAGACTGTTCTAGACGTTCTTAAATATTTTTTACTGTTTAGTTTAAAATGAGGATAGGTTATAATTAGAGTCATAATAAATCAAGTTCATTAAATATAGGCATTTAAAAACAAAGAAAATCTAACGTACGACAGGCTTTCATAAACTGGAGAATTTATTTCGGCAAAACGATGTAAGTAAGGTTAGTTTAGTCAACATATAGATCATATATCAAGCAAAAATAATTTTTAATATAAGAGTTAAAGGTATAATTATAAAATACATTAAAAGCCTATACTGAATATTTCATAACAATGTCTTTTTTAAAACATCATGCAATAAGTCCGATTATGAATGAAATAATCCACACAAAAAATGTAATAGTACGACCACCACGTAAGTAACATTGGATAGGTACATACTTGGACATCGATCAGTACATCAAATCACATTAACGTATCGCAGTGCTGTATAAAACTGCAATAGACTACCATTATCCACGCACGAGACACGCACGCGTGGTATTCCAGCAAAAACGTTGCTTCTCGAAAATAGACTTAGAGTTAAAGAGAAAGCGCTTAAAGCGACGAACTCGTATCTCAAAATACGTGCCGTCTGAAGCGCGGTATGTGCTATGGCTTGCGGTTTTTATCGACATCTGGTAGATAGACAATAATTGACCAACTATGTCATAAGAAGGAAATAACCAACGGATTGAGGCATTGTTGCGGAATTTATATCATCAATATCTTACGTCCACGCGATGATTTGAAAGTATTTGCTTGTTTATCCTTTGATTTCCGTATACTAAGAGAATGCGGGTCGAGAGGTCGTTTTTTTCACGTACGCCTCTCAGTCTTATAATTGTTCCCGCGTGATAATGAAATCTTAGTAACGGGTCTCTTGATGATCATTTGATAGTAAACTATAAATCAGCCGCTAGTTACTTGAACATAAGTTCTTATTTTGCTATTAATGCATAAATGAGGTTTTTGCGAGCTTTTCGATTAAAGTTGTTATTGGAATCTCACTCCGCGACTGGTTCATTGATTAATGATATTTTCTTGCAAGGAAAATTGCAACTTGATGTCCTTTAGGGTAACCGCATTCTGATTGTTTGTCTCATACTCAAAAGTTCTTAATAAATATTTTTTATTATTTATAGTTTTCACCAAAAACCATTTGTATTGTCAAAAGTAGATCATAATCATCATTTGTATAGAACCACACGAGAGGCACCTTCAAATAATAAAAGAATGAAGAAATTCAATCGGTTCACCTAGACTAAGTTTTGAATTAACAACATCAAAAAAATACAGTCGAATTGAGAGCCTGCTCATTTTTTGATGTTGGATGAAAGAAGAAAAGAAGACATAATTTTGATTCAATTACGCGTTGATGCTTAATTACATTTATTAATAGACACGCGCGTGATTATAAAAAATACGTAACCGTTTAGCATAAGAAGTTGTGTTTAGAAAAAACCTATAACTGCCAATCGAGTTGCGCGTGATTATAGCGTAGCGTCCTCATTGCTACAATTACGGAACCCCTGTGACAACTTAGAAAATTGCCCACAAATAGGAGTATGCATGCACGCATACTGTAATAATACGGATTAGAGAAAATGCACATGGTCGTTCTAACGTTTAAAGTTATTTCACTCCTATGTATAAGAAATTGTCGCTCAGTGAATAACCGTTTTTCGATGGTATTTTCATCCATTGAGCCATTTGCTACCGTTTTAACGCAGAAATTAATAAAATTTAAAGTAATGAAGATCGTAAGTAAGTTAACTGTAGCTAGCAGTACTAGTTAGCAGATTAGAAAATCTAGATGATGTATGCTGTTAATTAAGGACATTGCAAATCCTCCAAAAATAATGTACGTTTCGGTTGAGTTTTTGAAGATGAAATAAATCTATATCAAACAAAAGATTAATTGCCATTTAAATAGCATTTATTTATAATTGATTGTTTATCTCCTATATAGCGGGATAATTTTATATCGTAAATATGATTACCTATATTTTAATTACACGACATGGGATTCATTAAGTATAATTTTCTGCTATTATTTACACAACTTTTTTTTTTATTCCGAGTAAGCCGATATTTAATAGCTTATCCCACAAAAAATTAAATAAAAAATCCATTCCTTGCAATGTGCTAGTGCGTTTCGATAGATACATATCTCTTTTGTGAACGCGTCCTTAAAAGCGTAAACCACCAGGACTTAGTGTCCCATTATATGCATACGTATTTTTAAAAGGAAATTTGACTTTATGCTATATTTAAATGTCTAGCTTTCTCAGCAGTCGATTGCATAACCTCAGCGTGACTACAGAGTTTTTTCAACACGTATGAAAACGAGGGTACTTTCTCAGTAGAAAAACTTCATTTTGTATATGGTGTTAATGACAGACCTGTTTTATTCTAACTAAACATTGCATAGGCTTTTCAATATACTCATGTATAGCAAGGAATGTGAATAAACTGCTCCTATATTACACTTTTATTGAAATTGAAAGCAGCAGTCACGGGTATTGAGATCTTATCAATGTTATAATTTATTACTAGCTCTTTCTTCCAAACAAATAATTGAAGCTTATTTCTAAATTACCGTCTTTCACGTTAATGGAGACGTCTCAATAAGCGTTAAAATTTCAAACGTTTAGTATTCTGTATGTTTAATAATAAATTATATACACAATACTTGAAAATTTTAAAGATGATGAGTGATTACTTTTCAATGATATTTTTAAAGTGCATGAGCGCATGATGGAATATATTTTCGGATATGATATTCTTTTACAGTTCATAATGCGGTTTACTCTAAATTTACATGCAATTTCTTTAATATACCTTTTATATTCTGGAATTAGGAAATATGTGATTGATCATTGAAATAACAAACTTCCTACGTTTTTTGTCTTAGAGCTGTAGAAAAAAACTTCGAAGAAAGTTCGTAGTTTCAAAATTGTAAAACACGTAGAACTTCACATGTTCTTAAACAAATGACACACAAACCTGGTAAAAACATCAATATAATAGAAGACGATATCATCAATGTGATGAATAAAATCAGTATGTTTCATTGTCATTAGCTCAATGCAGACAGAGGTCAAGTATCTTGGTGTTAATGGATTGGGTTAATATGATAACTTGATCAGATATATGCATTAATGGTGCCTATTGTTCATTCAAACTCATTAACAATAACTATTCCTTTTTTGTTGTAAAACTTTGCGCATCTAGGTTACAATCTTCACATTTGACATGCCAAAGTTATCTATACAAATAAAACCGTTTGAAGTGTCCGTTTGAATTCAGTGTTCATTTTTAAAAGAAAAGGAATCTGCGTCCAAAATCTTATTGCATGCATGCATAGAAATCCATCTATATGGCATAAATCTATTTTCAACTAATATTAAATTTCGAGCATTAGCTACGGGCTTTTCACTGTAGCTCATAATATTATAATACAATTCATATTCTTTCATTTGGGGATTTAGAAGTGATAACACAACAAATAGATAAACAGTTTAGCAATATATTATTAAGAATATTCTCATTCCTACTGTAGTATTGATGAAAGCTCTGGTTGAATTAACGCTTTTTTGGGGGTAAAGTTTAAAATAAAAAGGCATTTATATATTTAAATATTTTTGAAAATTGCATATGTTGCTTTGACTAGCTATGTTCATGAGATAATTTTGTCTACACCTAGTATAAAGAGGAAATACTTTAACAATAGGCACCAAGTTGAATAATGTAGTATTGTTTGTTCAGGAGACATTTCATTGACAAGCGCCGTCAAATGCACAATTATACTGAAAACGTAATTACGCAGTACGTAAGAACACTTTACTGTTAACTCATTGTATGTTTGTTAATTTTGGTTGATTAGAATTGGTATAACACCTTCTTCACTTTGAAAATATTAACCTGCTAACTGAAATACTTTCGAACCCATTTTTTTATACTTATTTGGTTTAAAGTTTGAGTTATGTTTGTAACACAGAACGTCGTGGGTTTTACACCCATCACATATTATCATAATAACGAACATATACAACACTTTTTATTTCACATGTGACATCTAAAGTCTTCATAGTGGACTGAATAAATCAGGCAAAAATATACCGCTAGAGCCTTTAACAAACTCAACAGCTATTGCACTAATTAACCCTCACCACCTCACCACTATTAAACAATAGTTAATTAGGTTTAACATCTTTATGCCGTCGGTACAGGAAGCTCTAGACAGGATCGTAATATATCTGAAGGTAGAGAAAGATCGCCGATTCATCAATCAGGGGTAATGGATCAGGGCCCTAATGATCGGCATGCATAAGCATTTGTTGGTACATAACATTAAGTAAAGTGTATTTAGTAAATGCCTATAGTATAGTGATATTTATTCACCGACTTCTGGTGGTAGCAAAAGTATACGAAAGAACGTCATGCATTATTTACGAATGATCTTCCATGTTCTACAATAGATCTTTGTAAACAAATATCAACTTTATTTTAATAGTTATGCGACTGTAAACATAAAATAATTGGATGATGTTTAAAAAATACGTTTCATTGAAAATAATTAATTTTTAAGCAAATGACTAGAATCAGCAATGTTGTGGAATTCAGATAATTCGATACATAATGAAATATTTCGTAAGCTATTTCTAATACATATAATAAATAATAAGTATAATCTTTTAAGTAACATTCAATGTAGCCTAATGCGAAGAGAGCTAGATTTAAATTACTAACTTTCTTAAACCCCAATAGAATCTCAATTAGTTAACTGTACCAGTATTATGGTATCTGTGACTGTACCTACTACACTTTTACAAAATCCATCTTGTAAAAGTTGGTGTGTTTGGTATGTAGATAGCTGGACAACTGGAATAACATATAGGCAACTTTTTATACCGATATTCCTACGGGATACGGACTTACGCGGGTGAAACTGCGGGGCGCAGCTAATATACCATAAATAAAATATCCTTATGTTACTATACTCTAAGTCTTAACACTGATTACGGTAAAAACAAATTTCTGAGTAGTGTAACGTTGTTTTACATATAATATATGGGTTATTAGAAAGCATCACCTGCCGTCAGTCGCGTCGTCTATTAAATCTAATGAGTGTATCTCAATCTTGGTTGGTTTGCAAGCTTGTGAGAAGATGTGCCTTCAAATTAGACGCCAACATTTCAAAACTAATGCTATATTTCAAGGAAGGTAGTAAAAGAGGAATGGATTTTTTATATAACAGGTGAGGCAGAAAAAAACAAATGTCAATTTATGTTTTCAAATAATCCATAAATTATATTACCTATCAATTTATCTAAGTAAATTACTTCAGCTTTACGTAGGATGAAATTATTACACAAAAAATAAATAATTATGTATAATAGCTATAGTTTTAAATTGAGAAAATGAAGGCATTTGTGGCAATATTCCAAAAAAATTAACAATAAGTACAATTAAAGATTCACGGTAGTTTTATCTATAAATCAAACACAATGAGGTAAAGGATGACCGCAACTTCTAAGCTTTAATTAATTAAAAACAAACACCAATTAAATATCCATTATAAGGTACGTCGATCAAATTCCTGATAACATCAAGCCATTGACCACTTATAAATAGGAATATTTATTAAAATCTCTTAACCTAAAATGTATATAAGCCCGATATTTATTTATACTGAAAAAAAGCTTGACTAATGGCTTCTACAAACATTGTTAGTCGCCGTGATTTGGTAAAGTTCAGTTATTCACTCGTTGATCAATAGATGCCAGCTACAAGGTATGTTATAAATGTTATTTTAATAGCTACGATGTTATGCTTACTGTTAAGTATAGGAGTGGCACGTGGAAGCTGGGTTTGGATAACATAATTTGGTATTGACGCACTTAACACATTTTGTAATTACAGTAATATGCGCGCCGAAATATATCGATTGATTGATGGATTGATTGATCGATAAATATTTGATTGTTCTGTAATGATATAAATAGAGAGGTATTTTAATGGGAAGGCTCTGGGAATGGCCCTCCTGTTTAATGACGTTTACTTTCGGGCAGCAATTATAATAGATAATTCTATATAATGATTGATAAGATTGGATGGAAATTAAACATTTGTTTAAACGTATCAATTTATACACAGGTTATAGAAATGTCCCAAATAATTTGTTTCGTATATCGATAAAGCCAACGGCTAAATCGTATTATCGCTTAACTGTTTGTTCCCAACAATATTATTATCTATTTATAATTTTTAGCTAAGTAATGATTCTTCTTAAAAAAACTTTCGATAGCTGTTGGTGAATGTTGACAAAACCAGTAAAAATATCTCAGCTTGCAGATATGTGAAAGAATAAAATACTTATATAAAAGTTCAAACGCATCAATCGTTTACAAAATAGGTACGGTACTATTAGATTAAACGCACCTCCATTAGATTACATTTAATTGAATGATACACGACTGACACAACTATGTCATATGCTATTAAGGTCTCATTATTGTGGATCTCCGAGCACGCGGTAGCAATACAAACTTAATGATATATTCCACGGTAATGACATTTCTTTAATATGAAATGCTCACATATCAAGTATCTATGATTGTACGTATTGATGTAATTGAATACTTGTATAAATTTTAATGATTGGATGAATTGCCGTTATGAGTCGAGCACAATTGGGAGGAAATTTTTATGATTGTAAATGAGAGGTGAGGTCAGGTGTCCTATATTATAAAAAGATTTATCGAGATTCTTGTCTTCCACTTTTCATATAAATATACCAGCAATTACAACAACACATATTAAAAATTGTAGAAGCGCTTTTTATGAATTCGGTAGATACGTTGTGTTGTATTATATTTTTAATTTATTTTATTATTATAATCTAGATGTAAATATACGGTTTGAAGCTATAATTTTACTAAGCAAATCTATTCTCATTTATTTCGTGCAAGCAAATTGGATCTAAATCAAAGCGACAACTTTATCTAGTCTTCCAGTTGTGATGATTTATGAGCTCACTTTATGGTTTTATCTATAACTGCATTTCCTATTATACGTATTGCATACGATGAATTTAACTCTGTTATACGAAAATGATTAGAGGATAATACGTCTTTGAATAATATATGTACATTTGTAAGAATTTCCATTAATTGATATAGAGCTTTTCAATAAAGCCTTATCTAAATATCCTGATTTTGCTGGCCCGTGGCGGCCATTTTAAAATATAATTCACTATATCTCTGCCCGCAGCTTACACCGCGCAGTTGAAGGGAAAGATAGATCTGGTGTTATTCCGGCATAGTTTCCCAGTGGATTTTTAGGATAAAATTATCCTACTTTAATTTCTCGGGTCTCAGTCAACTATCTTTGCACCAAATTGTATCCCAATTGGTTCGGCTGTTCTTGAGTTACGAATAGTGTAAATAAAACGACATTCTTTTATACAAATACTCGGATATATTATTCAGTGATTTATGCCAAAATGCCACGCATAGTTACACGAAGGAACATGCTTAAAAGAATACTAATACACATACATAGCTACATACTCTTAAACAATGGATTTTTTATTCCCAATAATAAACTTTCTTTCTAATAACACGGCAATTCAGGTATTAATTCAATGAAACACAGAATAATTCGATTATAGATAAAGTTTTCAATACCTTAATACAGGCGGTCTAGATCAAATCAGATTGCGTATTCAATCTACGGTAAAGTCTCCTTCTAACTGAATTATATTTCGCAGTGCATATATATTGCTATACATTGCATTTTGTCAGTAACTAAACGTTATATCAAAACCAAAACCGAAATATTATAGTATACATATCAGGATCTAACTGGAATGTATTATTAAAATCTGCTGAACTATTAGAACCCCCACCTTTTGATTGATTGGTCAGTTTTAACCCTTGAGCCATACTATACACCGTACTGTAATATGTTATGAATATTGTCTTTATTTTTATGTATGAATTGATACATATACAGAGTAACATAGACGAATATATCATCGTAACAGAACGTCATAACATATATGAAATGACCTTGATTTAAAGCATCTATGTACTGCACTTCGATTCAGTTAGATTACGACTTATATCCGTGCGATAGTTTCCTATGCAATACGAAATCATGCGCGTCCACCCGTTACATGAAGATCACTAATGACGACACGTAACTAAACTCAAAAGCGAAACGAATTTATCAATAAAACGATCGATTTAGAAACAGGACCGGTTCGTGAAATGGTGCTTCAATTTCCATATAATTCGTGATCATACTTCCGGGAGTAGCAGTATGGAACAATTTGACTGGAAATTATATACATGATTTGTGTTTGTTGGAGTAGGATACATACCTAAATAACATTTAAAAATATCCATATTATATTTATTTTGTTAGCGCTACATAATGTGGAAGTTTATGACATGATTTCGCGCAGCAGTTACGGGTCTAGCTCGCAACAGCGCTAATTATAATGTAGTAGTACAATAAAAATTTGCACAAACACACTTGAGAGGAGTGAAACTAGTGCCATTGTCATATTTACATTTAGTACATAAAATTCTCAGTATCCGACGGTCTATAACACTCGTTTCGGTAACATGTTCAAATCCAAATATCACGTTTGTAGAACCTGTAAAAAATAGCAGGTCAGCTCTTAACGATGGTCATTGTACACTGTGTGTTTGACAAAACTGCCGCGGTCATGTATAATAGCGCAAATGATAGCTGGCAAAAACCTGTCTGTTCCCATTTACAAACATGACGCGACAATACCTTAATTTTTTTGTGTCAATCATACAAAAGATTGATAGCTTATAACTTTGAAATAGGTATTGGAATTCAAGCTAACAGAGTTGTTGGTGCCACACTGTAAAGCCTCTTATCATTATATACGATAAAGGGTAGGTAACAAATAAATGTAGAGCCAAGAATAAGTCTGTGCAGTTTCTATCTAATGGGTCTCTAATTTTTCGATTATCATTAACCTCATGGTTAATTGATTTGCTTTTGAAATGTAATAAATAATTAATGTAATATAACTGATTTTATATAAACAAAATGTTTTTTAATATGGGAGTCGAGCACGCTTTGGTACAAATTGGATCAGCTCGATCGAGGAAATCCCACACCTCCACGGAAGACCGGAGTCATATACTAGCAAAGCACAGTGTTTCGTACGGTGATTGGGAGAGTAGGAGGCGCGTTTCCTATTCCTTACTCTTCCAGTCCATTCCTTATTTCCAGTAGACAATCCTTTCCTCATACTTGACCCCTTAAAAACCTCTGCGAATGTTCATGGGCGGTATCGATCGCTTACTATCAGGTGAACCACTAGCTCAGTAGCCCGCTAGTAAATAAATTTAAACGATCAATATCTCAGATAGTTACTATTGCATTTTAAAAATTGTACTTTTGAAAACGTGAACATTTATTATTATAATATCATAGTAATGTCAGTTATAAAGAAAGAAAGGAAAATTTTTTCATATTACTTGTATTACTGTACTGTACCACAATGCGTACCGCCCACAAAGGTGCAAGCATTGTTAGAACCTTAACCATAATGAACTTATGGCACGTGCTAACTGCCACGCCTCTATTGTAATATTATATTGTATCTATAAACAGTAGAGTTAGCAAAAAAAAAGTTATAGACAAGTTTCGGTATCTATTAATGGAATGGATAAAACTTTATATACGAATTTTTTACGAATATAATAAAAATTTAATGTTATAATTTACTTTAATATTATTAAGAATGAAGAGCATTATGCTATTCATTTGATGCAGCAGATACCGATTAGACGGACATTTATTTCACATTTCAAATATGTAGGTATATGATTCATAATAATTTTATGATTTGCAAAGCTTGTGTCATTATTTTACCGTTAAACTGAGATATACTTTTAATGTACCGTTCTATCATGATAAATTTCATTATATTATGCACCTGGCTGTAAATAAACTTATAGAACGGTCCTAATTTTATAACATGATTTATTTTTATATATAAACCATAATATATATTTTTATATATATTATGGTTTATATTTAAATATAAATTTTCATGTGATTGTACACAGATAATATGATGACCACAATTAGCCACATAGCAATGTAATAACTTACACTTGTGTGAAGAAGCCTTGTGTTTTCCTCAAAGCAGTTTAAATTTTTCAAAATTCACAATTATTGTCATTATGTAATGATATTATGTTATAATAGGTATAACGTAGATATTATTTATTCAGCGTTCAAAAGTAACCGTTTACTGTATTGAATTTACAATTTTTATTTGCATATCAATTTTTATCGGTATCCTGTATTTACAACATCGGATAAATTATCGGCTACTGCGACATGGGCATACTGTCTCTTAACTCTTTATTGATTCGGCGACACTTTCGAGTGTCATTTTATTTAAAATAAACGGTACTTTATAGTAATAAGTGTGTTTAAAGGTTAGTATAGAGTAGTAGTTATTAATCTTTGAAAAGTTTATGAAATTGCACCAAAGCACTTCTCTTGTTATATGTCAAAAAATGAATTGTTTCTGTTATTTGCATTGCCAAAACGTATTAAATAATATACATAATATTTTAATTCTGTAAATTATTTAATATGGTGAAGAGGAATAATTTTTAAAATTTTTGTATCTTTAACTTCCGTGTTTTTTTAACTGTTAGCTCCAATACAACATTTACCTTTCAATAATCCCACAAAACATTTACCACGCACAACGTGATGAAAAACAATTATATGCCAAATTATCTTATTACTTTCCTTAATATTATGATGATAAAATTGCGATGGTATTGAGAACAGCCTGACACAGTCACGTATGTATGCGAACTAGCATGAGAACCGACGATTGACAGGTGATGCATTTACACGCCACGATAAAAACGTTCACACGATATCATATGGAATAGATAAGTGGGGTTTGGAAATGATGTAAAGACGAAAGGTTTGGATTTGCCTGCTGGTTTCGGAAAATATGGTGTGCATATTATGATTGTTTTATATTGCGATTTAGTTGTGTATATTAACAAAAACGAATCGCGCACATGACTTTCATGAGGTAAAAGTAGGTGAAATGACTTTTTAAATCAGATTTATGTTTTGTCTCGAATAGCACGATAAAAACATCCGAAATAAATTGTATAGAGAAAATTTCTCATAAGGCGGTAGGTAAGTTCCTGCGCTAATTAGATTAAGATAATTGAAAATGAAATAGTAAAACAATACTATATTAGTAACATTAACTCACTAACGTGATGTTGTTTTGTAGAAGTCTGAACTTGAGTCGTTTACCAATTTGTTTCTTAAAAACTAAAAACTATTTTATATCTTCGACATTTATTATTATTTTCAATCAATTAATTAATTATTTAAACAAAATGTGGGTGTCCGATACATAAATATATCAATTCTGCTTAATACTCCTACTTATCTTAATAAATAGGTAATTACTTTTCCATTACCCTGACAGCGTTATAACGTTAAAAACTTATAAAATAGGAATTACCTACAAGTTGAATCAATATTCCGACTAATAAAACACCACTTCGTTGTTGCGATAAACGCTTATATAAACAAAATAAGAACACAACTTTAACTTACATGTAATTATAAAACGTTTAGTTGCTTTAAAAGAACCAATCCTCAAAAAACGGTTATCTCGTTTTGAAATTAAATCTGTCATTTACGATACGCAAAAAGTAAATACATATTATGAACATTCTACTATTGTGGAATATTATGAATGTCAATCAAATATCAACTATTTATTGACTTTTTAATTACTCTATGGGATTTAAATTGTTGTACCTACTATCTCATTAATAAATAACGCTACCACAGGTCACGAAATAACTTCACACGGTAGTGATAATGGATAAATATTTGATTGAAATTAAATACGTCCAAGAAATTTGAATTTCAATATCTTCAATGAAGTTAATAATTTATTTACATAAACTCATAGATATAAATTTTTTGACAACGCTTCTCACGATCTGAGTTTTTGGTAACTATAGGTATAATGTAACAAAAGAAAAAAAACGGATTATGCTGTGTTACTTTACTCCGATATGTACAAAAAATATGGGTAAATAGAATCCCAGACGGCCTCTTTTTATTTTCTATTTAAGCTTTTTGCGTGGTTTAATCTTCGATAATCCCAACAATGCAGGCATATCAGAGTCTGAGCAAAAACACATCATTACGAGTGATTCCGTTAAGATTCAATAAGCTGCTAAGCGGCACTGATTAGATTTAACACAAGATTGATGATGGCTAGAACTTTGGACAATGAATCGTCCATGTTCCCATACCAATATAATATTATAGCTTCAATGGGATACTGAAAATCTTTTAATTTGAAACTTTAATAACAATCTCTCCAATTTGTTGAGACGCTATATTTTTTTTTATACAGACATCACTACAAAGTCGCTTCCCGCGTCTGTCTGTATGTACTTTTAAAACTACACAACGGATTGAAGGGATTTTTTAACACTAGATAGAGTGATTTAAGAGGAAGGTTTTATGTATAAAAATATCTATTAAACTACCCGGAAACCGCGAGCAAAAGCTAATTTAGAAAAACTTTATAAGGAATATTTAGTTTATTGGGCTAATGACGTACAATAATTATCATATTAAATATTTTTGATTGAACGCCTGTACATACGTCATCTCCAACTTTTATACATGATGGAAAAAGATCATTGTTACTTAGAACCTGGTGTGTATATCATTTGAATCCATAAAGAATCCTTAAAGTAGCGTTAACACTCTCGGTGACATCGCTATTAACGCGGGCCCGTACATCGACCGAATACTCCCTTAATTACGTCGATAAACTTTATGGACCTTTACCATTTTATAGGAATTTTAACGTTTAAAGAAGTGTCCTGCTGAGTATCAGATATTTGAATATCATATAATTAAATGCTATTAAAGGTTTCGATGGTATTAACGCCTTTCTTAAAACTGGAAATGATCAAGATTTTACACACTTATCGGACCTGGTTATTGAAATTCTAATATGCCTTTACATTTAAAAATTTGCTAACTTTGTTAAAATGTGTAAAATCAACAAGCCTTTAAATTAAATGCTTACATTATCTAGATAAAATATCGGAACCCACCGGTTCAACGGATACCCGAATTGTCGATTTGGTAGGTAACAATCAGGTAAAATTAAAACAGAAGGTATTCTAGACTTTAAAAGATTTCCACAAAATAAAAGAAGCAGAAGCAGTAATATATTAACTAAATAAGTCAGGCCAAAAATAAACTGAATATTTAAATTAAAATAAACAATCTCCATTTATTCGTCCGGATCTCAGTAATTGGTTTTTAATTGCGATTATAGCTACCCCCCGTACGCCGTCGGAATGCCACTCATAGAAAACAATAAACGCACGGAGTCCACACTATTGGGTGCCGGTCCGCGGTCTCAAGAGGTTAATATTTGCCCACGCTGTATTTACGAAGCCGACCTAACCGTCTCAAATAAACTTTAGGATTCGAGTAGATCATTAGTTCTGGTTGGTGAAACACGTCTAAAGGTATATCAAATTTTGTATGACATAAGTCCATTAGGTATTTGTTTGTACGTGTACCTACCGCGTTGTTGGAAAAATAAGTGCGCATTGTATGTTACATAACAAACACAATACGTTACGAGTCGTCTGTGATTGTGCCGACAGTATTCTTTATAATATAAATGTTAATTCATTACATTTACCTTAGAGGTAACTAAGAGTACATTACATACAATACATACGTGCCTTCGTAATAAGAATGAAGTTTACAAGTATCCAATTATTGGTAAATTGATTTTTTTTTTATTCTAAAGTATAAGTATAATATTTACAAAATAACCACAAATATTAATATGGCACATTGATACCTTTTTAGGTTTTTTTTTATTGGACATAAGAAAACGAATAGTAAATAAAATTATCTGCGTTTAAATAGAAGTAGGAATGTTCTTTATTACTAATTACTCCGAACGGTATTTATAAAGACAGTTTTCTATATCCATTAATTATTTTATGGTTAATTGACATTAGGTATATTATATAGTTTTCGTTTACGATGTAGTTATTGCACAGTAACCTTTAATTTGCAGGTGATAAAATCCGACGGTCGTAATTTAGAAATGAGTTTGCTGAGATATATGATTTATATGAGCATAACGTCACATTTATTTAATAAGCCGTCGGTTCCACGAAGTATAAATCTCGCATATATTTAGTTGTGCATTATTATGTTTTAGCTGTCTGAAAATTGACAATTTTATCACACTTATCACAAGCGAGAAATTTGTTTGCGTACCTGTATGAACTCTATCATGTATCTGGCCAGAAAAACATTTGATTTTTTTTTCATATAAAAAATGTCGTTCGAATTTTTCTTGAAATTCCAAAAGTACAACATAGAATGCAAAGAAAGAATCGTAGTTTGAGACTTTATTCCAATTTTCGGTAACAGCTTAGGTAAAATACTATTACTTATTTAATCTTTAATGATTTTATATCGAAAAATATTTTAAAATGTTTTTACGATAGACCTTCACCTTTTATAATAGCACTTATATCGTTTATAGCCGAGTTCCTTCCAGATGTAGTTAAACGAAGTTCTAACGATACGCAATCGTACTACCATCAGTATTTCACAAAAAACACTATTTTACAGTAAATTTTTACAGTATCCACATATCCAACAATAATCTCTAATATCAATTGTATTTAAAAGCATGGAGTCTGTTTGAAAAAGATCTCTTTTAGAAATATCAACAGTAGCGGTAAATACATACTCCATCGTACTACTAGAAAATGTTACAAACATACAAGTATTACGTAACGGCTCCTTACTAATTATAGAGCCCGAAGCGACCGGAACTATTTCTGAACTGGAAAACCTTAACCTACTAATCATTAATCTCCATAAGTATGAAGAAGGGGACATTAGATGTTAAGGATAGAGTACAATTAACCAGTTAAACCGGCATCAGTACCCGGTGCCTAAGGCGCTCCTGTGGCAATACAAATTAGCTTACTGTGTCTCGACATACGTTCTTGTAACTAGAACTATGTAAGACTTGCATATTAGGACTAAAATCAAGATAGTAATGGAATGTAGCGAAATAAACTCATGTCATGATATATATTACGTTCAATCATATTTTAAAAGTAAGTGGCTCTTTATCGCATAAGTTAATTTTATTTATAATTCCATATACAGTAGCCTAGATGTATCATCTTCCTTCACTTTAATCGTAACAGTATCGGTAGTTAATCGTAATCAGTGATCGGTTATTATCATAGCATCAGCTAATATCAGTCCTGGATAGTAGTTGAAGGTAATAAGTACCTAGAATGGCTCGTGGCGCGCAAATATTACGTCTGCTCCACATATTACCATTTTATAATCTATATCAGACTTGAACGCTATTGGAATTCGCTTAGCTTTCTGTACAATTTTATATCGTAATCACATAATTTGATAAAAATGCAAACAAGTATATAATAATGTCTACTCTCTAAGAATCTACTCACTTGAATAAACTAAAACGGTTTCTGCAAAGACTGTCATACTAGTGACAATTTTACGATAAACGGAAACGAATAACAAACAGTCATGAAGTGTTATGAAATATTGTCAAGTCTTTACCGTGTTTTATGTAAAATTTGTTAAGAGGCTTTAACAGCTTTCGACTGTTGTCAAAATGGACTATTTCGAAAGCTACAGTCTGCGAGTAAATCGAAACAATGATTTTCTATTAAACAACAGTTTCTAAGTTATTAATGCTTTGACTCCGACGGCAATGAATAGGAAATTTGAGATGGGTATGCCCTCAAACTATGCATTTACGCCACAAATCACCACTTCGTCTAAAACGCTATGCAAAACGCGAATGACATGGGCATACAGCTTAAATGAACCTTGCGTGGGCTTTGTTTCCTATAGCACGGTTAATAACAATAGCCTATATTCCCATACTATTATTGTGTATAGGGTTATATTACGTACTTTAATGATTCTGACTAGACATGTAAACAATTAAAGCCAGGGTTGGTTCTGTCTCCTGATTGGTATTTGTTTATCTTACTTTTTTGTAACTATCCATTATTTTTGCTTTCTTTAAAAATAACCTTAACTTTTATAATGTTAACCATATTTAGGTAAGCTATCCTAGAGAAAATAATTCCAAGCCAATACTTTATTGTTACTATACAATACTTTGATTTAAAATACTTTCAAAAACCGAATTTATATTTGATAGTTTTGTATTTGAACATATTGGTTGTAAAAAAGTAATACACCAGTGAAATAGGCACTCTGTTGTGGAATGATCGTTCATAAATCTAGTGGATCGGGAAAGTTAGCAAACATGATTGTCTCACATCTCAAAATAACGGATATGCGCCGCGCAATGTTTCTATAAATCATCATTTGTCTAGGTCCATGTTCTGGCTACATATTTGTCTTTAGACACAAATGTTGTTAAATGATTGACGATATGCTTCTATCGTTGGGTTTGATGGGGGGTCGGACCAACCGCGGTGCGAGTTTGTCAGCGTCATTACATCATGAAACATTGTCACTTCGGTAATGGCTTGAATGCTTGGCTTCGTTCCCGATTCTTGTTTGCTCGCAATAAGCAAACACTACCAAAAGCTTGTCGAACGGGGAAACAGAATTACCAAGTGTCAATAATGAGACGCGTGCCAATACTCGCGTATTGGTTAAATTAGCATAAAATATTGTTGTGTACTGATGAAATTGAGTGCTAAGTTCAAGAGTGTTAACACTAACGAATCGTGGGTGACATTATTTTTATCCAACCTTTCGAAGTTTGACGGAATCTGTAATAATGGGTGGTTTATAGACAATCTGACTTACCTGTTTGGATTTTTAAGACATGAATACAAAACTGTTTAAGATACCTACATCCAAAAAAACGAACAAAATATTTCACTGACTACACCATTACCAACTACATATAATACAATATGTACTTTAACTTATGAATTATTACGTGACCTTAAACGATCCCCTTACGTATGCTCAGTTTATTGATTAACTTAGTTATTAATTTATTTTTGATACAGTGTATAAAAAGTTTAAAATCCATATTATAACACTCAACATACCTAGCTAGGTAAAATCCTATAATTTAACGCTAAAATCATAGACTTGATATTTCTGATAAAAACCCAGCTCCACTTACCTAAGGTATTCTCTCATCAGTTCACAGAGGTTATCATCCCCATACTCGGAGGTAATAATGTGAACTAAGTGAAATCGAACATCATACAATGCCATTGAATTTTTGTAATGTCGTGCGAGCTTTCTCTGCCTCTATTATATTTTATCGTAGCTGACAACTGTCGTCGATGCTTCTTATTCAAATGTCGAGCGAGTAAGTTTATTATTACCTATTTTTATTATTACAAAAACGAAAATACAAATATAATACTTAAACATTGAACAATGAAACAAACAAATATATATACTACTTAAATATTGATCAATATTACAAGTTCTTAGAAATAGGCGTCTTTTTTACGAGCGTCAAACAATACCTTAAAATTATTACAAAGTTCGATGATCTTATCATTAAATAAGCGTTTGTAAGTATAACATTTTGTGTATAATTAAATAAAATGACTGGTTGAAAAAGTGTAATTTTAAATATATTGGTCTTTACTGTAATTACAAATCCCATGCCTGAACTTTTCTATAGAAGCATTGAGTATGAACTATTAATTATACGAACACGCACGCACGTAATTAGTGTAGTAGTTATGTGTACCAAATTCAATATATTCCAGCTATGCCTTTTGCTTTGAGTCATTCGTGAACTATGCTCGATATTTTACCGTTGAATTCTCAAATATATATAAAACCGTTGCAAATTAACATTTTGGTGTGGGTACCTACCGTGGTAATAGTTTGCACAGTCATGTGTTATGTTACAGTTGTACATCACTTTAACCATAATGCATATTTTAACGGACACCTAAGATACTTTCAGATTTCTGGTACAGAAAAGCAAACCGTCTGTTTAACTTACAAGTTTATTATATTCAAATAGTAAAGTCATGTTTAAGGTAACACTTTCATATTGTAAACTAAACATGTTTCAAGACTTATTTTTGTAAGATAATAAAAAAATTACTGTTTCGCGCCTCGCCATATTAGTTGAGGCTTCTAATGAAGTTGTAGTAGTTATTTTTATTGATAAGCTATAAAAACAACAAACAGTTGAAAAATTTAACACATTATTAAGACTGCGGCTTTTTGAGACAGAGATTTCATAGTAAACTAATACAATTTTACATAAAGTCAACAGGGTTTTTTACCCATAACTAAAACCAATACTAGCATTGCGCTCACGGTATCGCCCGCGTAGTTTAAGAGAATTCACATGGGTATGAAAAGTTTCATCGCGCGAAAAATCCTAAAGCCTTATTCATTCTCTAGCTTCCAAACATAAAAAAAACATATTATCATAAAATCGCTTCTTTGCAACCTGAAAGAAAAACAAGCGAACGTAATTTTGCATTTGTAATATTAGTGAGGATAATTTAAACTGTGCCGCGCTGTTTCACCCAAAAAAAATACATATGAGTATACACATAAGAGTTCTATAGCTTGCGTTATACATCATCGGTCAAGTATCATCGAAATCCATTCAGCAAATTCCAAGCAATTTCAAGTTTTCGCTTGAAAGTGTAAAAACAGCTACATACATACATTCCTAAAAACTTTCGCGTTAATTATATTGACAGGAAGCTGTGTTTAGTACTTATTTTTACAAAACTACATAGTTTAGTGCCCAATTCATGAGAAACGAAGTAATATATTAGAAAGTAAAAAGATAGAATTGATAAGGCGGGTATCTTAGTAAATGATAGATCATACTTATAAGGTAGTAAATTGCTTAATAATTATAGGTGATTGTTTCTTTTCAGTCGTTGCTAGCGATGCGGGCGGGGGGCGGGTGGTCGGCCGGCGGGAGGGAGGGCTAGCATGGCCGCCCTGCTGCTGCTGGTGACAGCCGCAGCCGCCGCCAGCCTCGGCGATCTCACGCGAAGGGAGACTGGCGATGTGTTCACTATACTTGGTATGTTGAGTTTATTTTAAAAACAATAGTATTATTGTTACGTGTGGATAATTCAATTGTAAATTTTAAGATCATCTCTTACGTTTTTTAATAAATTTTGGTCTATCTATAATTGTGTAAATCTCTTTATAAAGTGGAAATATGCTTATTTTGTTACGGTAGTAGGTACTTAAAATGTTATTATATGAAACTATTGAAGAACGAGTGTAATGATGCTCTGTAATGCAAATAGAATATTCCACAGGCGACGAATGCGGACCAGCACAATGCGCAGAGCACGGCGCAGGTGCGGCGAACTCTAAAGACGCATCAATTGCCGGCGGCTGCGCCTGCGCGTGCCCACAACGCGCACCGCTGTTTAGAGAAGATCGGGAACTATGCGTTGATGACCTACCAGGTTAAAATTTAATTAATTATATTATTACTCCCCTAGATTATAATTTACGTTATAAATATATAATATATCTCTAAACCTCCTCAGTTTTTTTTAAATATCAAGTGGATATAAAGAGGTGAAATTATTACATAAGCACTTGTAATCTGAAATATAACATTATCGTGCCGCGGTGTTTGTTACCAAACTCCCCCGAAGGATAGAATTCATTTTTGTGAAATTTTATGTGCATATCGGGTATATCTGAGAATCGGCCAACATCTAGGATGTTTAAACGATAAGATTAAGGCAGAACAACTTTTGCCGGTTCAACTAGTCATATGTACCACAAAACTACGTACAGCACTTGTTTTTTCTGTTTTCTAATACTCACATATCTAAATAAATGTTGATAGATTGACGTGGAAACAAATCCGTTATGTGATTTTTCTATCTAGTTGAAAAAGTTTTGTGAAAGCTATTTTATTCACACTTGTGTCCAAACTATATCAACGACATGCAAATGTTGACATGATTTACATTTTGAACATGTTTGAGAAGCCAAATGTTAACTCGTTTTCAATACCATAAGTGTGTGGAGAATTGGAATAATTTTGATAAAATAAACAACATTGTTGTGATTTTGTTTATCAGATATATTGAATCTGATATCAGAGGTTTTGAGGTATAAATGATACTTATAACTAAAATATAACACTAAAAAGTAACGATGGATGTAAATCCATTATAGATATTAAATATACCTAGTCTTGCCATAAATATTGTAATAAAGAAAAAAGAAAATTGTTAACTGCAAATAACATTTATTA